>NC_134086.1:52299482-52602512 GCF_000715075.1 Nicotiana tabacum
GATTATTTTATTTTAATTTTTCAGAGTCGCCACTTGGAATAGTTTATTTGGTGTCCGAAGTCACTGGTTTATTTTAAAATCTCAAATCGAGGAAATTTTTGACTTTATTTAAAAGTCTGCGAACCAGAAATTCTAAGCAAGGAATTCTGTTAACCCGGGAGAAGGTGTTAGGCATTCCCGAGTTCCGTGGTTCTAGCACGGTCGCTTAGTGATTATTACTTGGCTTAAATTGTTTAACTACTCATTTTTAGGACCTATGTGCATTTATCTTTTTACCGCTTTTAAATCACTTGATTTATTCGTAATTAAAGAATTGAGTTACGCGTACATATACTCTTTTCTCTTGGCGCGTCAAAAATCATGTCACGCGAACGTGTCCACAATTAATAACGCTTTGTTTATTTATTTAAGAAGAGTTTGGTTGAAGTTGCGCGAACGTTTACCTCGAGTCTTTTACGAATTTAATTTACAATGATATTACGCTAACATATATATAATCGCAATACTAAACTAAATCGGGCCTAAAGCAAACTACGATCATTTGGTTATTTATTAAAATCTAAATCGTGAAATTAATACGAGGGCCATGTATGAAAGGGTGGATGGCACGCCTCGAACTAAATTAATTAATAGCCTATGAAAAAAACCTTTTCTTATTATCAAGACGAATTTAATCGAAGTTGCGCGAACGCATACTCCGAATTGGTTTTTAGAATCGTAATTACGTCACGCGAACGTGTACGCCATCACGATTGTATTTTAGACGGTTCTAAAGGCTTTTCTACGAACAATCAACATTGAAGCCTAATTAATATATGTGAGGGCCATAAATTATAATGTGTCTAATATAGCTCACCTCAACTATTAACGAAATCTAACTAATTAAACACTAAGAGAATTGGAATTTCATTTTTAAACTAATGTTCAAACTAACTAGAAGAAAATTGCTTTAAAGAGAAAACAAGACTGATTATTTGAAAATGGCTTGGGCCATCAACAACATTTAAATGGGAAATTAAAAAGGCAAGCCCAAGCATGATGTGGCCTATAATTCCCATTCCCCGTAGCCTCAGGGTTTAGGCCCAAAAAATGACCTAAATCTTTCAAGGCTAGGGGGGTCAGAGAATGCTAGATTCGAGATCGAGTCTCCATGGCATGTAAAAATATCCAAAACTCAGAGGCTTTGACACGAGCCCAGCTGGCTTACAACAATACACAAACTGCACGACAATCAAATTCAACTCAGTCTCCAATTAACTCAATAGACAATTTGTGTGAGGTTTCAACTTTAATTGAGCCCCTTTTCAACACATACAATAGCAAATCAAATCTCATGAGACTGTCAAGTAAACAAGTCTGAATTTAAACAACAATCTCAAATTGAACATGCTTACACAAAAATCCGGGGGTAATTCAGTGTAGGGCTCGACCCTTAAGGTAATAACCCAGAGAAATTCCTTTGTCTAAAATGAATGCATACTGACTATTGGCTTGGAAACAAATCAACTGACCATTTCATGAAATAAAAGTACTACATGACTTCAAATAGCACACTACTCTTATTGGTATGTATTCCAATTGAAAGTTTTTAGTCTCCAGCTTATACTTGTCATTTTTAGCAAGTTCAAGCAGAAATCAACACCAAAACAAACACTGGTTTCAGCAAAACTAAAACAGGTCTAAAACACATGTAAATCGACTGAACATTCTACTGTAGTAACCTTAACAGTCCATTCATATAAACACAAGTTCAACTCATTTAAATTAAGTGGCTAGAGCTAATGATTTGTCCAACATTACAAACAGAACTTAAAACTAAAATAGAAAAAAGAGCAAACATAACGAAGAAAATTAAGTTAATTATAGAATCTAATGATTTCAGGAATGTAGAAAATAACATTTAACAGACTGGTATGCCATAGATTTTCAGCTCAATCAAATAACTTCGTGTTCTTCCATTTCACATGTCAAGGAAGTGATGAATACCTGGCTACAACAGCAAAACAACAAGAAAAAATGAGCTGGGAGTTCAAATAGAAGCAGCAGGAGCAAGTTCAGTTTAGCAAATCAACCAGCCTTGAAACCCAATTTAGACTCGAAAATAACCCCAGAAATTCCTTGTAACTTTCAAATACTAGAACCAATAGGAAGCTCAACCAATTCCCACCAGAAATTATAATGGATTTCAGTATTTTGAAGACTTAGCTGTTTTTCTAAATTTCAGTATTTTAATCTCTGAAAAATTCTCCCTAAAAAATCTAACTTGGTTCAGAAGTAAGTTCCCTTTTATAGCGAAGTTTTAGGGCAGCAGAATGAGTTCAGACTTTTGCCCTTTACTCCTTTTGGAATTTTCGTTTTTGCTCCTATGTCCATAATTTAAAGTCAGTTTTTCAAAACAACCCCAAACCCACCTTCCAAGAAGTTTCCCAAATCAATTACAAATGATTCTCCTACTTAAAATCCCTAGACTACCACTTAAACCTTCTGTTTTTACCCCTGAAACCAAACGGGTCAAATTGACCCAAGACATAAACCCAAACGAATGGGCTATTCTTGAAAAAGGGGTCAGAATTGACCCCAGGGCCCAAACAAAAATCAAAAACCCATTCTAGCTATCTCAATGAGAAACAGAGGACATAATCACTTTGAATGGTTTCAAAACTAAAATATAAACTGAGTGATTGATTTCCTTTTAAACTAAATAATGAGCTAGAATTAACTAAGTGACAAAATTAACACAAAATATAATTAAACTGGATATTAGACTAAAACAAAATCAGAAGCTAAACGAGCAGAATGCACAAACCAAAACAAAATTAACAAAAATTTTAAAAGAAAACTGAAAAACATACGAAATAAATACGAACACCAAAGAAAGAAAGAAAACCTAGATTCAGAAGTTTAAATTTCACCAAATTCATTAGAAGAAATTAAACTAAAGAAAGGTTTAATCAGACAAACGACCAACACTGCTTTATGTCAAATTAAACTTTAAACTTGAAAAAATCAGAAATCTATGGTCATGCATGCCAACAGATTCAACGGTAGTTGATTTTGGGCTTTTAGGGTTTCGAACTTAGATTTGAAATTCGAGCAGATGTAGAAAGATTCGAGGAAAATGGTTTTGAGATTGGGGAAGGGGGGGCTGTGAGGATTTTATGGTGTTAATTTGGGGCGGCGCTAGGGTTCTTTGTTCTTTGGAGAAGACGGTGGGGAGTGAGAGATGGTACCAGGGGGGTCAGACTTTCGGACAGTTATATACTGTCAAGCAATTCAGTTCCCAACCGTTGGATCGAGTGAGATCAACGGCTCATGTTGGGGGAACTGAAAACGGGGTCGTTTGGTCATTGAGTGGGGCGGACCGGGTAAAAAATGAGGGTTTAGGGCTATTTGGGACTGGTTTGGACGGGATATAGGAACCAATTATTTGGGCATATGGGAAATTAATCAAAACAGCCCAACAAGACTTCTCTTTCAATTCTTTTTATTTTTTTATTTTTCTTTCTTTTTCAAATTAAGATAAATCTAAATTAACTCTTAAAAATTAAATTAACCTACCAAATTATATTAAAAACACAACATAATATTCAAAATATTAAATAACATCTAAATTAAAAGAAAAGCTACAAAATTCCTAAATTAAACATGCAAATGATTTTTCATATTTTATAAAACAACTAAATTACTAATTAATCTAAAAAAATGTAAAATTAAAACCTAAATGCAAATGCAATATATTCTTGTATTTTTCATGAATTAAATAAAATTAAACATGCACATAAAAATGCAAACAATCCGAGAAATTCTACAATAGTTCCTAAAATAACAAATAATTAAAAGAAAAATCTAATTTTTGGAGTTCTGTAGGAGTAATTCATGCGAGGCAAAAATCACGTGCTCACACTTGAGACTAGACTTGCGTAAAGTATCGGACTTATGATTCGTGATGTATGGAGAGCTAATTGATCAATAGTAGAGATTTCACTTCCTATTACAGATTTCTCCCGTGTTGTATGTATTTGTCCGGATGTTTTCTTGAATTTCACAACTCACACATATATTTGTGAGTGGGGTTAGTGACCTGTCAAGTCTTCACTATTCCTATGGGATCGGGTTGATTGCCTCAGCAGTATCATTATGGGATCAGGTTGTTCGCCTCGGCAGTATTATGCGATGCATCTATGGTTCATGTGGGTCGACCCTCAACAGTATACACGATTATGGGATCGGGCTGAACGCCTCAGCGATACTATTATGGGATTGGGCCGTACTCCATGGCAGGAATTTGTGCCTTTACTCTTATGAGATCGGGCCGCACCTCGGCAAAATCGTGCGAAATACTTGATAAGGAGTCCGCGTACTCATGAATTTTCATGACTTGAAACGTGACCGTTGATTTGGTGATGACCATTACATATTCTATTTGAGGAAGTATTTGGTATTTAAGGACTTTGTGTTCACTATTTAGTCGTAGACCGTATTATTTTCCAATATCTATTCTCACTATTTGCTTACCATGTTTCATACTTGTCTACTTTTATATTTAATTTATTGGACCGCTAGTAAGTGTCAATGTCGACCCCTTGTTACTTATACTTCAGGTTTACGCTAGATATTTACTGGGTACGTGTTAATTTTACGTGCTCATGCTACACTTCTACACTTATTGTGCAGGTATATCTCTGATTCATTTGCGCACAAGGGTGAAACTATTGAGGGGACTTTAAGGTGAGTTGCATCCCATAATATTGTAATGACCCGGCCGGTTATTTTGAGAATTTAAGCTCCGTTCAGCGGCATAAGGTCTCGAGCAGCTTCGTATTATGTGTTATTACTTGCGTGTGTGGTCGAGTTCAGTTACCAGATGATTCGGAGTCAAATTGGAAGAAGGATTCTAGTTTTCGAAACTTAAGCGGTGAGAGTTGACCGGGATTTTGACTTTATGTGAATGGCTCCGAAGTAGGGTTGGGATGAATTAAACAACTTTGTATGGTGATTTGGGACTTAGGCATGCGTCCGGATTTAGATTTGGAGGTCCGTAAAGTAATTTGAAGCATTTCAGCGAAAGTTGAAAAAATTGAAGTTTTGGAAGGTTGAGAGGTTTGACCAAGAGTTGACTTTGGTGATATCGGGGTCGAATTCTGATTTCTGAAGTTGGAGTAGGTCCATGATGTTGTATATGACTTGTGTGCAAAATTTGGGGTCAATCGGACGTGGTTTGATAGGTTTCGGTATTGGTTGTAGAAATTTGAAATTTTAAGTTCATTAAGTTTGGATTGGAGGGTGATTCGTATTTTTAGCATTGTTTGATGTGATTTGAAGGCTCAACTAAGTTTTTATGGTGTTTTATGACTTGATGGTATGTTTGGTTTAGGTCTAGGGGGCCTCGGATGTCTTTCGGGGTGAGTTTTGAGCGTGTCTGGGTATTTTGGCACTCTGATGTTGTTCTGGAATGTTGGAAGTGCGGACCGCACAATTCCATGTGCTGAGGCATATTTTTGAGTGTTGTAGCAGATGAAAAAGTGTTGTAGCAGAGGAAAAAGTGCGGACCGCAGAGGAAAAGTGTGGACTGTACAATTTTGTCTGCGGCCGCACTTCTGGTGGTACCGCAGGTTCGCTAATCCGACTTCGGAAGCTTATATCTTTTGATCTACAAGGAATTTGGATTGAATTGTTGAATAACCTACGTAATTGATCAACCTTAAAAGAAGTTAGATATCATATATTTTAGTTGACTTAGTTGTTTACCATGAAAATTAATAACAATTAAATTTATTTATGGGACTCTAAAAATATGTGATCTATTTTTATGCTAGTTTGTTAAGCAGTTGATGCTATGTGTGAAGATTAGAAACGAGATAAGAGCAAGGAGAGAAGTGATAACCAAATCGATAGCCCAATTATTGGGGCCTCGAGCTTGTCGATTCGAGGCCTTGAGGTCGATTCCAGAGCTCGACTATGAGCTATTGAAGGCAATCGAAGTGTGGCTAACAGTTGGAGTAAAATTAACGGAGGATCTTTACAGCCAATGATAAGCAATAAATGAAGAACAATATGAGGATAATAAATAAAAGCAGTAATATCAAGAGAATGTGTTAGAGAACAAAGAGAATATTTCTTTTATATTTCGTGTAGAGAAGCTGAAGCAACAGATAGCCTTATAAAATGACAAGGATCCCCTTTATATAGGAGGGGAGTCCCAACATAGTACAAAATACATAAATGACAAAGAAGCTGAGATAGGACAGCTAGATGACACTCTGATTAAGGGTCAGGGTAGTCCACTAGGCTCTATCAGTCCTAGCCATGTGCTTTGGAAACTCCCCATTTCTTCCGTGGCCGCGGTCAATGCTGTCCCAAGATCGACCATCGATGAACCTCGAGGGAGGAGACTCGACCATAACCTTATAGCCTCGAGACTTCGAGATGGTCTTCTGAGGTGCCCCGATGATGAGAAATTGGATCCTCTGATTTTACCGTATACAGATAGACCCCGCGTTTCTTAGAGAGGAGCGACAAGAAACGATATTGACATCCGATCCTTTGGACTTCCTGCAATGACATCATACCGGTGACGCAAGCCTCCGTGATTGCCGAAACATCCCGTCGTTTCACTTCTCCAGGATCATCCAAAGCGTTACATTTTCTCATTTTTCAAATTCATAACATCGCCGCCAGTTCAGCTCTTAAGGACACATTAAATGTGCCTGCCGTTATGTCTTTTGAGGGCGATAATGGCGCCATTGGTTAAGCTGCCTCCCTTTCTATAAATGAGGGTCTCCTGGGATCATCATTTTATCCAAATTTCTTCCCGTATCTATCTATTCTTCTCTTCTTACTGTCCTTATCCATTGTCATTCACCATGTTTGAGGCCCAAGGCCTCAAGATTGTATGGCGGCATTTCTATCAGCCATGCCACAGCCTATCTCCTGGACTTTCTCTAGTCGAACAAGATTACGCCATTGTTGTTGTTGTTGCTGCTGTCATCATTGGCTCGGGACGACGAAGCAGGGGGCTGACTTCCCTAACCCATGGAATTATTTGGACTCTACACTACTGCTCAAGAGGGAGCTTGGACTATACACCGCTGCTCACCTCCCCTGATTACCCGGTGCGACGCCTCACTCCCTTTGCTTTACGTGGAGTAAAGTGGTACTATTTAATAACTGTTGCATCATGCACCGAGGTAACGTCCCAAGAAGTGGCTTTACAATAGTAGCGTGGCGAAATCCATACCAGCCAGATTTTTCACCCAGCCACGTCTTCGTTCCTTTCTGCCTCTCCCGCGTCACTTTGCTCTTCTCCATCGCTTTCCTCTTCGTCGTCTCCCCTTTTGAAGATGCCATTCTATGGGATCGAGATAAGACTCCTGAGGGGATGGTGCTTGGAATATATTGTCTTTGAGGACGTATGCCCGAGGAGATGATGCCCGAAGATATTGCTGTCGAGGATGCACCTTTGAGAGTAGGTTACTCTTAGGCTTTTACTATATGTGTACTTTTTCTCTTTTTTGTTTCTGTGTAAGGACCCTTCGTGGGATTTTGTAATCATATGTAAGGAATACAAAGAAGTTTCTTCAAATTTGTCTTTGATGCTTGCTATATTTCCCTTTATTCACATTTATTGAGTTTCTGAATGTATGACCCTAACGGTCGGTGGCAATATCGGGCCCAGGTGTGGGTGTTTTTTCCTGATTTCTGATTGATTAAAACGGCTTCCCGTGGAGCCCTTTGTCGTTCCTTGGATTGAGCTTGGATTGGATCGATAAACTCGGGTCATCGGGACCCTTATTTCGAGTTGAATGGAAATAGCGCTTCGAGCCTTGGAACCGTGATTTATCACTTAGGCTCTGTGGTAACCTTTGAGAGGAAATTTGCTCGGAGGCCTATGGATAGGGACTGCCTTTGAAGTTTCGAGGGCAGTCCCCAGGTGGAGGTTCGTTCACATCCGAACCTCCTGGAAACTTGCTTTGAACTTGGTGTAGATAACCTTGAGGCGCTGTAGATAGATCCCGAAAGAGGTTTTGTCCAAACTCAGTCGGTACCCTAGGGACAAGCCCATACGGGTGGAGTTTAAGTGTTTATTCCCTTGGAGCCTAACTCCCTTTTGGCGAAAGTCCCCGAGGTCGAGTACCGCCTCGAGCCTTGTAGATGTCATTGGCCTGCTGGAGCCTAACTTCTTTCTGATAGAGGTCCTCGAGGTCGGGTACCACCTCGGGACTGGCGATGATGTTATTGGCTTGCTGGAGCCTAACTTTTTTTCGATGGAGGTCCTCGAGGTCGGGTACCACCTCGGGACTGGCGATGATATTATTGGCTTCCTGGAGCCTAACTCCTTTTTGATAGATGTCCTCGAGGTCGGGTACCACCTCGAGGCTGACGAGGATGCCGTTGGCTCCTTGGAGCTTAACTTTTCTTTGATGGAGGTCCTCGAGGTCGGGTACCACCTCGGGACTGGCGAAGGTGTTATTGGCTTCCTAGAGCCTAACCTTTTTTTTGATAGAGGTCCTCGAGGTCGGGTACCACCTCGGGACCGGCGATGATGTTGTTGGCCTTCTAAAGCCTAACTCCTTTCTGAGGGAGGCCCTCGAGGTCGGGTACCACCTTGGGACTGGCGATGATGTCGTTGGCTCCTTAGAGCCTAACTTTTCTGACAAAGGTCCTCGAGGTTGGGTACCACCTCAGGACTGGCGATCGTACTTTTAATCGGCTTCGAGGCAGGCGGATCATCGTCGTTTTTTCCTCATATATACAAGGATGTTTTTACTTTTATGGAGATCCCACCATTTTAAGCAGCTGCCTTTCTCTTTCCGCGTCAAACCTTTCATTATTTCAGTACCAATGTACTTGCACAGATTCCTGCTTTAGTTCTCTAATTTTGCCATAGTTATGACTGCTACATCAGGGTCTGTTCGGCAGAGAGGGGAGAGTTCCGCCTCCAGCATTCAGGACCAATGAGAGCATAACTTGCAGATCACTTCTTTGATAGGAGAAGAGCACCTTGAGTTAGTGAGAAAAGACTGCGGATGGGGGAGAAAGTAGTGTTATAGATATTTTCCCCGGATGAAGGCATCACAGATCGTGCCGATGGATTTTTGAATGTGTACACGTATCCTTTCACACTGGGCCCTCTTGATAGGGTTGTACTTGATTTTTGTTTAAAGCATCGGGTTACTTTGGCGCAGATCCACCCGTCGTTTTGGCGAACAATGTTGATGATGAGATTCTTTGCGGAGAAGGCGGGGCTTGAACTTATGCTTAGTCATCTCGTTAGGTTGTACAGTCCCTATCACCATCGAGGCCTGCTAACCTTGCGATGTCGATCGACCACGCCCTTCGTTGTTGATGATAAGGAAGATGGAGACTGGGAATGGATGAGTCGATTCGTCCGAGTGCGGACCGCTGATATTATCCCCGTGGAGCTTATGCCATTCCCTGAGGAATGGAACTATACACGTAAGTGGTTCATTCCGTGCCTTCTTGGTTTTGTCTATGGCGAAAGCTGGTTTCGTAACCATGCCTCCTTTTCCTTTTCTGCAGCGGTTTCATGGGTGATGTTTCTGATTTGCCGGATTGTGTTCGGAAGTTGGCGGCCCACTCGACCTGTAATGAGCACAAGTGGCAAGTTTTTTCCCAGGGCAGATGCGAAGCAAACTATCGTGGTGCGTGTTGTGCTATTTTTTCCGTTCCCTTTCTTCATTCGGAGAAGCATTTTCCCTCTATGCATATTAATCTTGCTGTTGTAGGCATCAGAGAGCCTTCCGAGGCCAGGTCGCGCTCCTCTGAAGAGGGGGAAGGGTTGTCGGCCTCCGGAGCGGAAGCATCGTCTGAGCCTGCCGTGTCCATGGTTTCGGATTCTGGAAAGATGGTTTTCCTGCGCGCTGTCACATTTTTTCCGTCGATAGTACTTCGAGGGATACTAGGAATCCAAAGTCGTATACACCGAGAGACTGTGCCTCCACCGGAGTCGATCCTTTTAGAGTCGGGGGAACTATGTTGGCAGATGTGCGCTCGTTCTTCGAGGAAACCCATCGGCTTCACTTCGTGGTGAGTTTCAACACAGGCCTTTCAAGCTTCATGCCTTCCCTTCCTAATTGGGTTTTCTTTTGCAGGCATTCAACAAGCTCAAGTCCGGGTTGCTTCATTGGGAAGCCATGCTGCGGAAAGCTCTGGATGAGGAGAGGTCCCATAGGCTCCTTTGTGCTGAAAAGGAAGTCGAGTTGGTACACTTGCGGTATGAGGTGGGTTCGAGCTCGAATTACGAGAACCACTTGAAGGAGCAGGTAATTTTCTATCCCGGGTGAGCGTGCATTTTGCCTTCTGGCTTCTGAGGCTAACTCTTTGTTTATTTCAGTTGCAGAAAAAGACGAAGGCCCTGGAGCACCTTCGAAATGAAGTTGGCCGGGACAAGCGTGAGCATGATGAGCTAAAAGCTCGGGCGGAGGCTCAGGATTTAGAGGGGAAGGATGTTTAGGCTAAAGTTCCCGCTTTTGAGGCTCAACTTAGCTTAGCTCGTGATAACGCTTTGGTTTAAACATAAATGATTATGAAGCTCGAGTCTGAGCTTTTGAAGGTCAGGGCTGAGATCGTTGATGCCCAGGCTAAAGCTGTAATGCGCCGAACTAGGGCTGATCAGGAGATGGCGATTCAAAGGATGTTGCCGATGCCCAAGCTGAGCTGAGAAGGATTCTCTACTGCGAAGAGAGGATTGGAGAATATGCTCGTTGCAAGTCTTGGAGAAAAACTCTCGAGGAGATCCGTGCCAGAGGTTTTGTTCTCTCAGAAGAGTTAGTGCAAGAGAGGGCGGACGAGCGTGATGCTCGGTTACTTCTATCCGACCCCGAAGAAAGCGAAGATGAGGCCGGCAAGCCGTAGCCCCCAGGGGGCATAGATTTTCCATTTGTATGTAGCATTTTCAAAGCATGTTTGTATATGGAGATTACGTTTTCTTCGCATATGTGTATAAAAGAAAACCTTGCGGCTTTATTTCTTTTGTATCCCTTTTTGTCTTGAATTTGGCCAGGTAAACTGATCTTTGAGTTGGTATGAATCCTTAGAGTCGTAACATGGCCCTGGGGCTTATTAGGCTGGCCCGTAAGCTCTTGCACGCTTGGTCGATGTGACCTTTTATGTGGGCTGGCAACAATGGCTCTTACGCCTTGG
Organism: Nicotiana tabacum; assembly: GCF_000715075.1. Classification (NCBI taxonomy): domain Eukaryota; kingdom Viridiplantae; phylum Streptophyta; class Magnoliopsida; order Solanales; family Solanaceae; genus Nicotiana; species Nicotiana tabacum. The sequence continues at coordinate 52,310,646 of NC_134086.1, forward strand.
GCCGATGTAGCCTTTTAGTGTGGGCTGGCGATAATGGCTCTTACGCCTTGCTCTTAGGCATATTTATTTAACTATTTTGGGTTCCGTCTCTGAATAGGATTATGACTCGAGCTCATTCGACCCTCAAGTTTTGTATTTATGCGGGCTGGCACCAATGGCTATTATGCCTTGGGTCGAAGCAACTTTTATGTGTGTAGCCCTAAGGCTCATTAGGCTGGCGACAATGGCTCTTACGCTTTGGGTCGAAGTGACCTTTTATGTAGGCTTTATTTTTCCCTCGATAAGGATTTTTTGAAATAGTGTTTACCTGACTCTTCGATGGCTTAATAAAAAGCCTCGATTGTGAGTCGTTATATGGAAATGATTGAGCACCTCGAAAGGTTTGGCTCGGAGGTTGAGTATCTCGAAGCCGATGTTTGGGAGCTGACGTGGTCGAAGCTCTTCTGCCAGTATCGAGGGTTTCCTGTTTAACAGGTACTTTTTGAAGTACATTCGAAGTAATTAAAGGCTTATGATTTTGTAGCGACGGTCTAGCGTCCCTGAGTCGCGTTAGTTCAGCTGGTACAACTATGTGATCGGAGTCACTTGTGTTCGGCAGGAGCCTTTGAGTCCCGAGTGAAGTAGTTTCGGCATCTATATCAAGGGTATGCCTTTTTAGGGGTCTTACATGTTCGATATATAGCCGAAACTTTGAGATTGAGTTTATGCCTTTAGTAAGGTCTTACAAGTTTTACATGTCGTTGAGGTCTTACAGTTTTGGATACTTGGTACAAGTATTGTTCATGTCTTGCTTGAGGTCTTACAGATATTGTCACTTGGTACAAGTGTGGTTCATGCCTTGCTTGAGGACTTACAGATATAGTTGCTTCCTTATGTAGGTCTTACGAGATCGAGTCTGCCCGCTCAGGGTCTTATGGCCTCGGGTTTTTTAACGAATGGCATTTGACGACAGTCCCCGAGTCATCGAGGGTTTCTTGGCTCGGAAGTTGTTACTTGTAAACTTTGTATTGCCTCATTGAGGGCTTACGATTTCGGAGATTCTGACCCTGAGGTCGTGTGTTCTTTGAGATTTTGACGCCAGTCCCTGAGTATTCGGGGCACTTTCGGCCTTGGAGATGTTTTGTGATTTTCATGTTGCCTCGTTGAGGGTTTACGAGCTTGGAGTCCTGACCCGGAGGTTGTTCGGGTGTTGAATTATTAACGCCAGTCCCCGAGTGTTCGGGACATTTTCGGCGGAGAAGTCATTTTTGCGGAGGTGCCGAGCTTCTTTTGGAGTGTGGGATGTTTTGATAAAAGATATTCTTCAATTACATGGTACAAGTATTCATGGTTTCCCCGTCGGGGGCTCGGCTATACAGACACGGTTCGTTCGACCGTTTGGCCTGGTACATCATTCTTCTATTGGGACCCCATTTGGCATTTGTTAGATTTTCCAAGTGGATGACCTTCCGGGGGGATGCCCCCCCCCCCCAGTGTTCGAGGTTGATTGCAAAAGAAGCCTTGAATACTTGTTGGATCTTCCTTAGGTAGCATATAGATGTTGCCTCATTAAAAACCTTGTCGGTAAAACCCTTCTCGGGATGAAACCCGGCCGAAGGAAAAGAGTACAACGCATACTTTTGAAACCTATGGCCTTTGGGTTGGGAAGAGCTTCGGTTGTTTCGGGTAGATACCTGCATTCCGGTGAGTATAAAATGCAACTGAAAAGGGAAACGGTCATACCTTAGTGCAAATGGCGCTTCGGATCTCGGTGTGGCTCAATTGTTTATTATGAGGACTCGGTACGGTCCTTCATTTCGTTAAGTCGGGCGTAGCTAAGAATGTAACTTGTCATCACTATTTTACCATTTGCTTATCCTTTGGCTCCTTCGGTGGTGAAGGTATTGGCGTCGGTGCTACGTCATACACTGCGAATATTTCCTTTGCCGCATGTTTCCCCTCGCAAACGGTTTTTATCCCATCTTTTTTCGGGAATTTCATCATTTGATGGAGGGTGGATGGTATTGCTCTCATGCAGTATATCCACGGCCTTCCGAGTAAGGCATTGTATCTCGTGTCTCCATCGATGACATGGAATTTGGCATTCTGGGTTGTGCCGGCCACATGACTAGGAGGGTGATTTCTCCTTTGGTTGTTTCACTTGCCATGTTGAATCTATTGAGGACTCGAGTGGTGGGCACTATTTGGTCAAGCAGTCCGAGCTGCTCTACCACCCTCGACTTGATAATGTTGGCCGAGCTACCTGGATCCACAAGTACACGCTTAATTTGAAATGTATTTACAAGAAAGAGATTACCAGTGCGTCGTTGTGAGGCTGAGACAAGGTTTCGATGTCCTCGTCGCTGAATGTGAGAGGATCCTCGAGTATGTAACCCCGAGTTATCTTTTCCCTGACGATGGATATTTTTGTTTTTCTCATCACGGGCTCTTGTGGGGCATCGATGCCTCCCAAGATCATATGGATGACATGTTGTGGCTCATCCATCTTGTTCTTCTAGGTCGCCTCTCTTTCTCGGAACTGATTTTTGGCTCGGTCGCTGAGGAATTCCCGGAGGTGACCTTTGTTAAGTAGTCGGGCTACCTCTTCTCGGAGTTGGTGGCAATCCCCGGTCCTGTGGCCGTGTGTGTTGTGAAATTCACACACTAAGTTATGATTTCTTTGCAAGGGGTCTAATTACATAGGCCTGGGCCATCTGGCGTCTCTAATTTTGCTGATGGCGAACACGATGTCCCATACATCGACATTGAAGTTGTATTCTGATAAGCGAGGTGCCTCTATCGGTCCTTCATTCCTATCGAACCCGACTCTGTTGATGAGTCCCCGAGGATTCTGTCCTCGGTTTATCCTTCAATCGTTACGAGGTGGGTTGTGCCTTGGGGCGTTCCTTCTATCTTCGGTGTATGGTTGATATCTTTCTTTGTTTGGCTTTGGCTCCTTCGCCAAGAGCCTACTTGGGTATACTGAGCCTGAGGGGCTCCTAGCTGGTCGTCTTCGACCATGATCTTCGACTGGTATCAGTTGTGGATGTCCGACCAGGTTATAGCAGGATACTCGACCAAATTCTGTTTCAACTGCTTTGAATCGAGCTTCGTTCATTCAGACTTTGAGTGAAGTCCTGTACTTCCCAGTCATCGAAGATCGGTGGTAGTTCCATTTTTTTCGTTTGGAAGCGAGATATGAACTCTCGTAGCATTTCGTTCTCCCTCTGTTTGATCTTGAACACGTCATATTTCCTTGTTGCCACTTTGATGGCACCAGCATGCGCCCTTATGAAAGAGTCTGCCAGCATGGCAAATGAGTCTATGAGTTAGGAGCTAGGTTGTGATACCACATCATGGCACCCTTCGAGAGTGTTTCCCCGAACTTCTTTAACAAGACGGACTCTATCTCGTCGTCCTTTATGTTGTTGCCATTCACTGCATAAGTGTAAGCAATGACGTGCTCATTGGGGTCTCAGGTCCCATTGTATTTTGGGAGTTCTGGCATTCTGAACTTCTTTGGAATAGGTTTCAGGGCCGCTTCCTTTAGGAACGGCCTTTGTACGAACTTCTTCGAATCCACACCTTTCAGGACCGGGGCGCCCCTGGAATTTGGTCGACCCTGGAGTTGTAAGTCTCGACCTTTTTGTCGTTGGATTCTATCATTTTCTTGCCTGATTCGATCCTTCTGGTGAGGTCCTCTAGCATTTTTACAATGGCGGGATCGGTCATCGACCCGTTATTGCTCGTTCTCTCCAATGCCTGTTCGGCCGGGGGAGCTGTCCCCGATGCTACCGTGCTAGGAGTTTTCTGGTGACTTTGCAGCTGAGCAATAGCCAGCTGTTGTGCCTGCAAAATTTCAAAAATAACATGAAGGCTAACCTACCGTTCTTCCCTAGTTGGGGTTTTCTAAGCTTCTTGTTGATCCCCTTGGTGCAAGCTCATGTCAGTATGGGAGCTTATGTCAATGGGCTGGGAGTCGCTTGAGACTGCGTCCACGGGGACTGGTTCTGGTGCATTCCCAGGGTTTTGTGGTGGCATACCAACACCTGGAACAGCCACCACCATTTTTCCCATGGTCCTCAAGATTGTTGTTTTCACCTCCATTTACCGAGTTAGACATTTCGACCTGAATCGAAGATCTTTGACAAGAAAAAGCGCGAAAGATAACTTGCGTTATGTAGTAAAACCAGCAAGAAAATAATCACTATTATTTTTAGCCCCATGGTGGGCACCAAACTATTTACCGTGAAAATGGTAATAATAATTAAATTTATTTATGGGACTCTAAAAATACGTGATCTATTTTTATGCTAGTTTGTTAAGCAGTTGATGCTATGTGTGAAGGGTAGAAATGAGATAAGATCAAGGAGCGAAGTGATAACCAAACCGATAGGCCAATTATCAGGGCCTCGAGCTTGTCGATTTCGGAGCTCAACTATGAGATATTGAAGGCAATCTAAGTGTGGCTAACAGTTGGAGTAAAATTAACGGAGGCTCTTTATGGCCAATGATAAGTAATAAATGAAGAACAAATATGAGGATAATAAATGAAAGCAGTAATATCAAGAGAATGTGTTAGATAGCAAAGAGAATGTTTCTTGTATATTCCGTGTGGAGAAGCTGAAGCAACAGAGAGCCTTACAAAATGACAAGGATACCCTTTATATAGGAGGGGAATCCCAACATAGTACAAAATACATAAATGACAAAGAAGTTGAGATGGGACAGCTAGATGACACTCTGATTAAGGGTCATGGTAATCCACTAGGCTCTGTCAGTCCTAGCCATGTGCTTTGGGAACTCCCCATTTCTTCCGTAGTCGCGGTCAACGCTGTCCCAAGATCGAACATCGATGAACCTCGAGGAAGGAGACTCGACCATAACCTTGTAGCCTCGAGACTTCGAGATCGTCTTTTGAGGTGCCTCGATGATGAGAAATTGGGCCCTCCGATTTTACCATATACATTAGTATTATTTGGAATTATTTAACTTATGTTAGCATCCTTGATGTTGAATTGGATATTGTGGGATCGTTGTTACATATTAGTTTTCCCTTGTTGAGCTATTCTCTTTATGCCTAGCATTCTTTTCTGTGGTTATTCCTTGTGAACGAGTTCTACCGTTTCTTTGTGATTTAAATTTCTTGAGTTGATTTACTAGTCGTACCTTGTATTATTGTCATTATTGTTGTTGTACTTGTTGTGGTGATGCACGAGGTTTTTGTCATGTTGTAAACTGTTATCTCTGTTGGTTGAGCTGTATATTTAATTTGAGACTACGGAACAGTTTTTCGGTAGATCCTCCTGTTCTGCATATTTACTTTGGGACGGAATGGTATTCCGGTAGATCCCCTATTCTGCATATTTACTTTGGGACTATGGAACGGTATTCCGGTAGATCCCCCTGTTCTGTAAACCTTCTACGTGTTGTTTGTTCTTTTCCTTATGCTTACTAGCTGGTATGAACTATGTTAGGACACTTGTACAAGCATACACGTAACCAAGCACCCTTATCGGATAAGAGATTTTCTTGATATTGTTGAATATAGATACACACCCTTGTTTACTTGCCTTCTATGTGAGAATGGATCTATTTGGCACGTGAGTCGTCAGTGCGGTTATGAGGTGTGATGAGGGCATATAATGCCAAGTGTTCGAGTTTAGGAATTGAGACCCGTGAGTTGTGATTTATCCGGGGTTCGGTACCTCGCAGAGCTTGTTGACTAAAATCTGATGTGAAAGCGATCGTAGTTGTTGAGTTGTTACTTGTTCTTGTTGCACCTGTGATTTTGGATTTAAGTTGTGTTTCCGTTCACTCTTCTGTATCGTTATTATGTTATTCCTCTGATACTTGTCATTTCCTTTTTATTGCAATTATGGTATTGTTAATCATATTGTGCAGTCTTTATGTAGAAATCGTACATTGTTATTCCTATAATTATACTTGTTCAGTTTATTAGACCAGTAGGTATCTTGACTGTTCTTTGTCACTACTCCACCGAGGTTAGTCTTGATACTTACTGGGCACCGCTGTGGTGTGCTCATACTACACTTCTGTATATTTTTTTGTACAAATCCAGGTATTTGATCGTTAGTAGCTGTGCGGATTCTTGCTGAGGAGACTCATGATAAACCTACTATTGTGTTCGCGGGCTTCGGAGTCACCTTCCTATTTTATATTCACACTGTTTTTACTTATTTCCAAACAGTTGTATTTAGAAGTTGTAGTAAATTCTGTAGAGCTTATAACTTGTACTACCGGTTTTGGGAAATTGTAAATTTGTAGAGGCTTCTATTTTGAGACTGTTAAATTTTAATTACTATTATTGTTATTCAGTATAAGTTAGACTTACCTAGTCCCTAAGACTAGGTGCCATCATGATACCCAACAAAGGGGAAATTGGGTCGTTACAAATACGATCCGCAGTACACAAAGTCTCCATCATGTTCATTTATATTATCCTGTCAATTTTATATTCCAGATAGATGTTGTATTATTATTGTACTTCTTAGTGGATGCTCATGTGCTTGTGACAGCGGGTTTTGAGATATTCTAGTAGTGTTAATGGTTTTGCATTAATATTGTCACCATTTTATTTTATATCTTACTAAAATTGCATGTATCCATAATTTTAAATGCGTTAGATTCTTTATTTAATAGACCTTTATGATTTTGAAAGTAATAAAATGAATAGTTACTTCGATGGTTCACCATTGGCTTGCCTAACGACATCGTTGGGTGCTATCACAACTTATAATGAATTTTGGATCATGACATTTTCAATATATATCATATATGAATGGCTGATGTATTTTTTTGGGTTACAAAGTAGAATGACCTTATTGCAGTAGGTTTGATACCATCCATGATATTAAGGGGTCGTTCAGTATGATGGATAAGTAAATATAAGACAGAATACATTTGGAGACACTTAAAGTTAGCATCATTTTTTATTTAGACACCTAAATTGAAGGTTGTTCCTATTGAGCACTTATACTACACTAAACTTGTTCCAATTAGGCACTTTTTTGACAATTAGTCAAACTTACAAAGTGTGTGCAATGCACTCGCAGCTGACGTGGTGAATGACAAATAAAAAAAAGACATATATCATTTTGAGTTAAAAAAGAAGAAGAAAAAACTATTTTAAAATCTATTTAGTAAACAAAATAAAATAACATTCTCAAAAAGAAAAAAAAACTTTAATTTACACCCAATTAGAAAATGACACATTATTAACAAAAGAAAAGACAAAAAAAAGGATACATTAGTGTTCTTGAAATCATTGTTCTTGATTTCTTCACTATCTTCATGTCTATTCTTGTTCCAACCACGATTTTAATCCAAAATTTCAAGAGAAATTTCTCCAAATTTGTTATAACTTCAACTAAAGATTCACTACCAAGACTCTAAGACAACCCCAATATTAATTTTGCAATTTTTCATCAAATCAAGTAACCCATTTTAAACCTTCAAGCTTTCTTAATGATCTCATTAATGGTGTTTTGACTTCAAATGAAGAATACGGCCCTACTTCGGTTTCAATCAACTGAGACGGTTGATGGTTCAAACTTTTGAGCTAAATTAATGGTGGAGGCGCAACAACGGTGAAAGTGGGGGAGACAATGATGGAAGTGATGGTGGAGAGAAGAAGAAGAAGAAGAAGAAGAAGAAGAAGAAGAAGAAGAAGAAAGAAAGAAAGAAAGAAATAAAAAGATAAAATGAAGATAAAATCTGTTTTTGGGCTCTTCTCGCGCCTATTTTGGGTGAAGTTCACTCTATGTGTCAACTCAGCAAGAAGTGTCTAGTTGGAAAAGTTTAGTGTAGTATAAGTGCTCAATAGAAACAACCTTAAGTTTAGGTGTCTAAATGAAAAATGGTGACAACTTTAAGTGTCTCCAGATGTATTCCGCCTAAATATAATTGTGAGATTAAAATTTAGTATCGCATTATTCTTTGTTTAGTTACTAATCTTGGGATAAATTATTTGAGGAGTAAAAATAGTACCAGGATAACTTATAATTGCCAGATGGTGGAATAATAATTTCAGAATAAAGTTTCTAAAGTTGACAATCCCAGGATTAACACAACATACCAAACAATCAATAAAAAATAATATCAGAATAACTAATTCCAGCATAACTTGTCTTCAAACCAAACGACCCCTAAGAGTAACTGATATGAGGGATAAGGGATGATTAATTTTGGGATTAAATTTGGGATTAGTTTGTCCCATGTTTGGTTGAGATAAAATTGCGGTATAACTAATCACGGAATTAGTTATCCCGTGACTGTAGTATTTTTTTTATCTATATGAGAGGGTGATATAACTAAATTAATCATGAGATAATTTATTTCCTAGTCAAAACTACCCCTAAGGGGTCGTTTGGTAGGGTGTATAAGAATAGTGCGGAATAATGTGTATTAGTAATGCATGTATTAGTAATGCAAGCATTAGTTATGCAAAAAATATTTCTTATCTATTGTTTGGTGTGCTGTATTAAAATTATAATGCATTGCATAATTTTTTTAAAAAATAGTTGTTTACAAAAATGTCCTCCATATTCTCTAGCTTTAAGAGACTTTAAGGACAATTTTGTCTTTAACCATGCTAATGCATGCATTAAAGCCTTGATATTACTAATGCCATGGTTTTCTATGCATTACTTATGCATAGGATAATGTCAAGTATGATGTATAACTAATACAAATATTACTAATACAAGTATTAGTTATACACAAGTTGAAAAAAAGTACCAAACAAGATATTAGTAATGCATAGAGCTAATGCTTGCATTATTTTTTTTAACCCCTCCTACCAAACGACCCCTAATAGTGTTACTAATCCACCTTTAATGATTACTTGATTGGTTTTTAGCACCCCAAAATGAAATCCCAATGTCACCCTTCAAACATTAGTTGCAAAAGTGCCTAAAATAGTAAAAATGACTCTTAAGGCGTGCAAAGGGGAAGAGTAATAATATAAAATAAAAATAAAAGGGGGGGGGGGGGGAAGAGTAATAATTGGTGGAGAGATGAATAAAACCATAGTGGGGACTGGGGACAAACAAAATTAAATGGTAGGGACTGCAATTCTACGACAAGAATAATCACAAAAATCATCCATAGCAGGAATTAGGAAAACCAAAGCTAGCTAAAAAGGTACACTGTACAAATTTATCACAGTACTAACATCCATTTGTCTTGTGTTTGTGTACTATACCTTTGACTGCTATTCTACACCACACCCCGTCTCCCAAAACAGGTTATTCTTTAGATCTTTTATTTCAGAAATTCCTATTGTTGCTGCATTTATATGGTTCAGATTTCCTATTTATTCAAGATGATCTGCATAGTTGTAACTCCAACCTATAGCAAAATTTTCATTTTGGCCTTATTTTGTTGCAGTTTAAGGAGTTGAGGACATAATCAAGAATCAAAGAAATGGAAGTTGGTCAATTGCAGAGGAGCTTTATTGAATACATGTCCTCTTTGTTTAATGAGGTAAACCTAAAAAAGGAGAAATCTTTATGTGGATTTTGCACCTTTGGTTTTGTTTTCTTGTTATTCATAACCTTCTGCTTTTTGGGTGTTTTTAAATCTTTGATTGAATTGTTGTTAATTGTTGGAGTCAGCTTCTTGTTTTGTTTTCTTATTATTCTTTACCTTAAGTTTTTTGAGTTGTTGAATTTTGCTGAAAGTTTTTGGTCTTTTTCTCTTTGATTGTTATGTTGTTTTGATACAAAAGGGGTTCTTGGAGTCAGCTTCTGCTTTGTTTTTTTTTCTTTCTTGTTATTCTTGACCTTCTGCTTTTGAGTTGATTTTGCTGATTTTTTTTGGTGGGAATGTTGTTTTGGTTCAAAAGGGATTCTTGGATGCTCAATTTAGTCAGCTTCAGCAATTGCAAGATGAAAGTAACCCTGATTTTGTAGTTGAAGTTGTGTCTCTTTTCTTTGAAGATTCTGAAAGACTTCTCAATGATCTCACTATGGCTTTGTGAGTACTGACCCTTTCTTTTTTGCCTTATCGATCATCTAATGAAACATATCCTCTCTTTTCATTTTCTTTAGCCGAGGGTCTTTCGCAAACAGCCTCTCTACTTTACTGGGTTGTTGTTGTCATTTTCTTTAGTATGAATTTGTTGTATATTTTCCCAGAGATCAGCCCAATGTGGACTTTAAGCAGGTTGATGCTCATGTTCATCAGCTCAAAGGTAGCAGCTCCAGGTACATTAAACCTATCTTCAATTTTTGTAAATTTTCATGAGAAAAAGTTGATTCTGCTGACAGAGTCTTTTGGATATTTACTCTTCTGATGAGAAAATTTTTGTGTTTTTGACCGAGTGAACAGTGTTGGTGCTCAGAGAGTGAAGAATTGCTGCGTCCCTTTCCGTAGCGTCTGCGAAGAAAAGAACACTGAAGCGTAAGTTTTGTTGCTTTCTGGTTCTTTCCAGATGTACAGCTTACAAACATCAAACATTTTTGAGAAGTTGAAAGTTTAAGATCATGTAGCATAGCTGGTTAGTTGGTTATATCTTGTTTAGAGTAATGTTGAAACTTTTTAGGGGCTTAGATAACCTTAATGTTGTTGATTTGCTATTTTTTTTATAAGGTGCTATTGATTAGATAATTCTGGTAACGTGAGCCAATTCAATAAGAACACCCGTATAGGCTATTCTTAAAATGGTATTTTACTGATTACTTTTGACTAAGCTACTAGTTACAAAGACTCTTTCTTTGTCTTGTGAACCTTGGACTGTAGATCGTTATGCACTAGAAATTGAGTATACATGTTGGGTAGTAACTGCCAAGTGATACTCAAACCCCCCGCGCGAGTTCATGTAACATCGGTTCGTAGTGTGCCTGAAATCATGAATCTTGTGTTGTTTGGATGCAAGTTATTTACATTATTTGCTTCTTATCTTCGGATTGATGGGATATTTTAGGTGCTTGAGATGCTTGCAACAAATAAAACAGGAGTACTTGCTTGTGAAGAATAAGCTTCAAACTTTATTTGAGGTAAGGAGCTCTTTCCATTAGGAAATAGAAAGCTCTCTTCTTGATTGCGATGTGGAAATTTTGAATTTAATCTTCTAAATTTCATAGATACCTCTGAAACTTGCCTTCTTCTTTTGCAACAGTTGGAACAACAGATTGTAGCAGCTGGAGGAGCGATTCCCATGATGCAATAATCCAGTGGTTATGGGATTAGCCCGTAGTGCAGGATTAAACTTACTGAATTCCGTTTGTGACGAAGAGTTTTCTTTTGGTGATTTCCTTGTGGATCACACTATCAACTTTATCAGGTTCTCTAAGTGGTCTATGCTTTCTGTAAATTATCGATAAACAGTGTCAAGATGTGCCTCTTTTTATCCACTGCTACATATCGCTGTTTCTCTAAATGGCAAAACTTGCTATCCTGCTCTATGACCAGAGTTCGATATTTTGGTTTCTTTAGCATTCATCATATGATGGAATTTTGTTTAGAGCATACATGTTGAGGACTCAATTCTTTTTCTGGTTTTCGAACAAGAAAAGCTGCATTTGCAAATCCCCCATTGCTATGAGTTGGCAATAGCTTGAGGATTATGATGAATTCGGTGGCATTTTCTACTACTAAAGCCTTATTTACAAGCAGAGGCGGAGTTAGGATTTTCAGTTTATGGATTCTGAACTATAATCCTTTTTGTTTATTGGGTTCTAAATAGATTATTTATACATTCAATGGATTTTGTAACAAAGATAGATATAGTGTTTGAGCCAAAACTATTGGGTTCTGCTGGACCCGTAGCTATAAGACTGGCTCCGCCCCTGTCTACAAGGGTGTCTACGTCAATGAAGAACAAATGACTAGTAGTTGTGATTATCGCATAAAAATGAAATAAGATCTGGTTCACTAGTCATTAGGTATTCTATCCGACCTCTCAATTTGAGACAGTGTAATTCAGGTATTTACCCTGATTAGGTGCTTATGATTTTTGCTAATGAAAATATAGGATTGAGAATCTCCTTTACTAGAAAACTACACTGTATTTATAAGGTCAAATTTGGTTTTTATGTCTATTCAATCTAATTAATTTTTGTTTTAAATTTGCTTGGTGAAAATTTTGGCTTGTGTAACACTCCTCAAATTTATAAAAGTTTCGAGACACGCTAATTATAGAACTAAATTATTATTATTACTATTATTGTTACCTTATAGCCAATTATATATATATATATATATAATTGGATATACAATTAGGAAAATATTAATAGTTTTAATATTATTAATTATTAAAAATAGGAATAATTAAATACTAGTTAAGTCAAAACAAAAAAAAAAAACAAAAAAAAAGAAGAAAGAAAGCAAAAGAAAAAAAAAAGCCACGTGAGCCTTAAGCCCATAAAGGGCTCTTGGCAGGTATAGGCGTGAGAGTCTCAGCCATAAAAGGCTGTGAAAAAGGGATTAAACAATTTCAAAACAAAACACTTACTAACGCGGAGCAAAAAGTGCGTAAAACCTTATACGAAATAGAGGCAGCCACGAAATTACAAGGAAAGTTCAGAGTTCTTTACAAATCACTGTGAAAAAAGGGATTAAACAATTTCAAAACAAAACACTTACTAACGCGGAGCAAAAAGGGCGTAAAACCTTATACGAAATAGAGGCAGCCACGAAATTACAAGGAAAGTTCAGGGTTCTTTACAAATTACTAATTCTTGAGTTCAGGTATATAAAATTTCTTATTCTCAATTACCCTATAATAGTAATAGGTAAGAATTGAATAGTAATTCCCTTCTTTCTCTGTATCAACAGTAAATCCCATGTTTAGGTGTGAAACTTTGAAATTAATAAAAATGCACTGGTTGTTGTAGAATCAATTGTTTGACGGGTATAAATTGGTTTGGGGTCTACGTATTGGCTCAAGGAGTATTGCGGTGAGTTGATATAACCCTTTACTAAAGTAGTTTAACTCACAAAAGCTCGCATACAAGGTGTTTGATGAATTGCTTAAAAGAGTTTATATTTACTTAATTGGAGTGAGTGAGTACCTATTAACTTAGAATTGTTCTAGCAAAAGTTTAGATGATTTATTATGATATATGTGCATAAATTTTCAGATTTTTGGGTTATTCTTATATGCTATTTTCGCGTTGAAAATTTATGAAGGAGCAAGAATCCTTAGAAGTACTTTTACATGTTTATTCCATTCTTATGTCATGCTTTACATTTAAGGATACCAGCATGAGCATGTACATGATGTTCTATAAAGAAAAGATTTAGACTTGAAAAGTCACAAGAAGAAGTTTTAGAAAGAAAAGATTTTTGGGAGTATCCTTAATTCTGAGAAGGGGTCATCGTCCAGGCCGAGGGTCCTGACCAAGGCATTGACTTCCTGAAACTACTTGTGCCAAAGTAGGGAGCACACGAGCCGAGGGTCTCGTTGCTGAGAATTTACTTAGCCATGCTAAGGTATGATACATGAGCGCTGAGAACCATGAAGCGAGTGACACCTTGTGGATTAGGCCTATTCGATCAGGTTGGGATCGAACCCGTACCGATCACACGGTGACTGAGACAGAATTAAGTCAGGATAGTTGGAACTCCTAAAGTATAAAGTAAAGTATTTTTTTATAAGAAAGAAAAAGAAAAAAATTTCTTTTAGAATATTCCTAAACTGCTATTATGCAATTATTTTAGAGTTGTTCTTATAAGCTTTATGCCTTAAATGCATTTAGAATTTTTGCTCGTAATATTTATGTTATTAAAGTTTCGTCCCTTGTTGTTGAGACTCACTGAGTATAATGGATGGTAACCTACGTTGGTCTGCGGTACAACGTAGGAACCGGTTTTGCAGGCGAGCAGGCTACAGTTTAGGACTTCCCTCCCTTCCAGTGCTATTGGTGAGCTCCGCTTTTGTTCGTGGAGTATTCCTTAGAGTCATCTTTATTTAGTTATTTCTTTGTTTACTTATAGAACTGACCAGGAAATCTCCTGTCCTGAGCAGTGCGTCAGTTTATCAGTAGAGGCTTCATAGACACAGACGATGGGTTAAGATTCAGATGTTTTCGATAATAACTTAAAGGTATTTTATTGGTTACTACTAATAAAGTTTTGAAGTTGGCTTATTTTAGATATTTAATTTATTTAAAAGTATTTGGTTACAGTAGTGCCTTGTGGCATATAAAGTTTGAAATTATAATAGATTTGATAAGCGCAGATGGTTTGCTCGGTCATGTTTAGTGATTGGGTGCCGATTCCGGCTTGTTCAGAAAATGGGCCATGACAGCTTGCCACCGAACTCTGATTGATCAAGGTAGCATTAAAGGTAGAACTTGCCAATTGCTGATAACAGAAGAGAGACAAAGTTGTTTTGTGCCCTACATCTTCTACCTATATGTTCAGATTAAAAAAAAACGATTCACAAATATAACATTAATTTTTCACAAGACATGTTTGCTTTTAAAACAAACAAATGCTATGTTGAGATAAAAAAAAAATATATACGATTCACATATATAAAATCAATTTTGTCACAACAAGACAAGCTTGCTTTTAAAACAAGCAAACAAATGCTGTCCAAACGGATTTTGACAATTTCCTTGGAGGAACATGGACTGCACAATGATGACATTTCAATAAAAGATTTTTTAAAATATAATATACGATCATATTACAGCAATATGGATCTGTTTACAGATACGATTTTAACCAAGTCAAAGAGACTGCCTCTGCATAAGTGCATATCCATAACCAAGCTCATCATTTTCTGTTAAAATACCTTCTTTTTTTTAATTATATATTGGAGGTAGAGGAAGGGAAATGGGGGAGGGGATTACATAGTGGGGAATCGAACTCTCACCTTAGTTTACCTAACATTTAAAAGTTCAGGTAGCCAACCAACCGAGACTAAGCATGGGGGAAGCCACATGGTTAAAACGTCGAAAAATTACACTATATATATAGATACAATATTACGTATTAGAGGTATATAACACATATTGAACAGCCTTTATCAGAAAAAAAATTCACTTCTTTTAAACTTGAACACTCTAGGAGAAAATTTTAGTTTCGCCATTGAGACTAAGCTACTAAGATTCCCCATTAAAATACTTGAGATGACCAAAAATAGATCCAGAATTGGGGGGGGGGGGGAATAGAAGGAAAAAAACAAAGAAAGATCTAGTCATGTGATTTCAAAGACAATAACAAGTATACATGCATATACTGCAACATGTTCATTCGAAGTTTCTTAAAAAAAAATTAATTTTATTTAACCGTGATTTAAGTATAAAAGGTAGAAAAAATATACTATGGTATACATCAATTGGCTTGGTGCATGCATCCAATGCACTAAGTTTGCATATTTTCGCTTGATGGCAATGGTTGGTGATAGCCGCTAGGGCTGTACAAACCGAACCGGAAAATCACACCAAACTGAAAAGTCAAACCAAATCGATTAAAAAATTCGATTAGTTTTGGTTTGATTTGGTTTGGTATTGAGTAAAAAAACCCGAACCAAACCGACATATAAATATCTAATTTTTTTATATGCTTTTATGATTTTATATATAATTTTCTTTAAAAAGTGTCTAGAAATATTTGGGATTCTCTTGTGGGATATAATATTTAATAGTGTATGAAGTGTTCCATATTTATTAACCTTAAATAATGGGTACTTTTTCATCAAGTGCTACTGAAATGCGTTAATCACTTTGTTCTTCCATATTCATATCATATGTTAAGATCTATTAAATTCTTATATCTTTTTCGAATGTGAAGTGATTATTATATTTAGGTATCATATTGATTTTTATGTTTAATTACTAAATTCGGTTAAGTTTAAAAGTATATACATCAACGAAAAATTATTTTCAGGCGACTAATAAAATAACTATTATGTTTTACTAAGAAGATTCTCCCATAAGAATATTTTAATAGATAATATATTTGTTAATTGGCGGTAGCCACTTTTGATCCTGAGTGACAGTTCAGGCGTCTACATCGAGGGTATGCCATCTCGGGATTCTTACAAATCGACGTATAGCCTGAACTTCGGGATTTTCATGCTTGTTGAGGTCTTACAGTTTGTCATGCCTGTTGAGGTCTTACAGTTTATCATGCCTGTTGAGGTCTTACAGTTTGTCATGCCTGTTGAGGTCTTACAGTTTGTATATTGTAGAATAGATCTGGTTATGCCGAGGCTGCCCGCTAGGGGTCTTACAGTTTCGGCTTTCCCAACGCATGGCGATTGGCGGCGAATGATAGTCTCCGAGTCATTGAATTTGTTTAAGCATGAAAAACGCTTTTCCTGAGCTCGGAGTTGCCTTGTAGGGGATTTATAAGCCTGGAGTTCCGACCCTGAGGTCGTGCGGGTGCTGAATTACTGACGCTAAG
Source organism: Nicotiana tabacum (assembly GCF_000715075.1). Lineage (NCBI taxonomy): Eukaryota > Viridiplantae > Streptophyta > Magnoliopsida > Solanales > Solanaceae > Nicotiana > Nicotiana tabacum. Next base: position 52,327,008 of record NC_134086.1, read on the forward strand.
TCTCCGATTATCTAGGGATGCGTTTGGTTGAGAGGCCCCTGTCGGGGATATACTTAAGATACCCTCGTTCAGAGAATAAGATGTTGAAAAGATATCCTTTTATTGTTTGGTGTAGACATATATTGATTCATCGTTGTGAGCTCGGCCCGCATGGGCGCGGCTTCTTGGACCATTTGATCCGGTACACGATTCCCGATTGGGGTTTGGTCAGCCATTTCCCAGTCCTTCCGAGGGGATGGTGCCCTTAAGAGAAGATCATCGCTCGTCGTCCGATTATAGAAGAAGGCATGTGATCTTGTCGGATCCTACTGCAGGACCCTCTTTGGGGGTACGCTGCTCCGCTAATAATCTTGCTGGGGGAACCCTCTTCGGGTCTGAAGTCCGATCAAGGGAAGAGAACATGGCGGGCCCTGCTAAGGCCTTAGATCTCCGGGTGGAGTTAGAACTTCCGAATGCCCCGGCTGACTGCCTGCATATAGGTTAGTGAAAAAATAATGGGGGAGTGAAGTAGTTGTTCCTCACTACAGGATGCATAGGTAACATTTCGAGGTTCGGTATGTTTCTGCCGTTCTGAGGCACGAGCCCTAATACAGCCTTCTGCTATGTTCAACCAGGCTTGGCCAAAGGCGTAGTTCTGCTTACCCGTTGGTCCCTCTGAGGGCAGAGGCATTTATGCCGGCGATGCGTTATGTGGTGAGGAATTTTCTCTCGTCGCGTGTTGCCCCTTGCCGCCTTATTTTAATCCCTCCCTTTGCATGGGATTTCATCTTTTCGGCGAAGCGGGGTTGATGCCATCTCCGGGCGATGTGCCGGCGGCCATCTGAATAGGACGTTCGTGCCATGCGAGCTCGGTGTTTCAGTCCGAGCTTAGACGGGTTGTATAGAGGGAGCGGTCTTCCTGATTGTTGTGGTGATCGGCGTCCGAAATCCGTCAAAGATTCGAGATGTGGGAGTGACTTGGTTCGTCGGTCTGGACCGTTCAATTGATTTTGGTCCGACATTGTTGGTTTATTTGATCGAATCTTCTGAACTCATGAACATACATTTTATTGAAAATAGATTAAATGAGGAGGAGGGTTACCAATGTGTCAATGTGAAACCGAGGCGAGGTCTTTGTGTCCTTTTTTCTGGATGTAAGGGTGCCCTCTAGAATATTTCCCTGGACCCGTTTTTCCCCGGTGATCGTCGGGATCCGAGGTCCTGTCACACCTGGGGGGTTTCGGCGTTTCGGGTTTCCGTGAAGCGAGTTCCGAGACCGCTTCCTCGGGAGATGATTGTTGTATGGACTTCCACGAACCTGACTCGATCCTTTCGAAGAGATCTCCAAGCATCCTCGCTACGGTAGGGTTGGTTACCGATCCGTTGTTGCTTGATCTCTCGGGTACTCGTTCGGTGTAGGGAGATGTTTCCGGCGCTACTACGCTGGGAGTCTCCGGGTGACTTTGCAGCTGAGCGATAGCCAACCGCTGTGCCTGCAACATTTCAAAAATAACATGAAGACTAACTTTTTATTCTTCCCGGGCTGGGGTTTTTTGAGCTTCATGTTGGTCGATATGTTGTATGCTACCATCGGTGCGCGAGGCTTCGTCGACTTGATGTGTGTCCTGCGAATCTGCGTCCGCTAGAATCGGTCCGAACGCAATATCAGGATTCTGTGGAGGTGCTCCAGTGGCCGGGGCAGCCACGCCATTTTCCACGTAATTTTCGAGGTTGTCGTTCTCAACTCTGTTTACCGAGCCAGACATTTTGACCTGAAATCAAAGGATCTTGGACAAGAAAAAGTGCGAAAGATAATGTGTATTTGTGCAATAAAACTAGCAAGAAAATAATCACTATTATTTTTAGCCCCACGGTGGGCGCCAAACTGTTTACCGTGAAAATGGTAACAACAATTAGATTTGTAAATGGGATTCTAAAAATACGTGATCTATTCCCGAGTTAGTTGTTAGAACAGTTGATGCTAATAATATTAAGTTTAACGATCAAGTGCGAGCTAAAACTAGGCAGTAATCAAACCGAAGGGCCTAATGCCCGGTCACAGGGCTGATCGATGGGGACCTCGGGGTCCAGGTTCGGGTCAAGCTCGAGGTATCTGGGGCAGCCGGGGATGGGATAATAGTTGAAGGTATAATTAATAAGGCTCTTTGTGGCCAATACTAAGCAATATAGTGAAGAACAAGTAAGAGGACGATAAATATTAAAGTGGCCTCGGGCCAATGAGAACAAACGAGTTAGAAAGAAAAGAGAGAGAGAGAGAGATATTATTGCACTTGTGGAGAAATGGAGCAACATCAGTCCCTTACAAGGTAGGGTGAGTCTCCTTTATATAGGAGGGGGCTCAGTTACAAGTATATGGAGTTCAATTGCAAAGTATGGAGATGGGATGGCTTGACGTGATGCCTCGACATAGGCTCTGGATAGGCCGGCCCTGTCAGACTTAGCCGTGTGCCTTGGGAGCTTCCCCCTCTGTCCTGGCTTCGATCTCCGTTTCCTCTGAATCGGGCCTCGTCGAGACCCGAGGTCGAGAACTCGGTCGTGGCCTCCCATCCTCGGTGTCCCGAGGCATGCTTCTGGAATGACTCGACAGCGAGAAATCAAGTCTTCTGATTTTGCCGCGTACAATGGCGTCTCACCTGTGCTGGTTTTTGTTGTGGTGTGGTATGCCCATAATACCTCTGGTAGCAGTTCCAGCCATAGCCCTTTGGCGTCCTTGAGCTTTTTCTTCAATATGTTCAATATTATTTTGTTGGAGGATTCTGCTTGACCTTCGCCGGTGGGGTGATATGGCATGGAGAGTATTCGCTTGATGTGCTATTTTTTGAAGAACTTGTTCGTCTTTTTCCCAATGAACTGAGGTCTATTGTCACAACTGATTTCTTTGGGGATGTCGAAGCGGCGTATAATGTTTTTCCAGGTGAATGTGATGACTTCATGTTCGCGTATTTGGGCGAACGCACCTACTTCCACCCATTTGGAAAAGTAATCAGTTAAAACTAAAAGGAACTGTATCTTACCTCGCCATGCTGGGAGGGGTCCGACGATATCTATCCCCTATTTTATAAACGGCCATAGAGAAGTGACGGAGTGCAGGAATTCGCCTTCCTGGTGTATCATAGGGGCGTATTTCTGGTGTTGCTCACATTTTTTGACGTAATCTACGACCTCTTTTTTCATAGTGAGCCAGTAGTATCCTGTACGAATTAGACATCTGACGAAGTCCCGGTTGCCTGTATGGGCACCATAGTGGCCCTCGTGTACCTCTTCGAGCACACGCCTTGTTTGATTTGGTCCAAGGTATTTGGCTAAAGGGCCGCCGAACGTCCTTTTGTAAAGGTCGTGGTTTATGAGGTTGTACGTGGCAGCTTGTATTCGAAGCTTTTTGGCTTCTTTTTTGTCTTGTGGGAACGTTCCCTCCTGCAAATATGATATGATGCAGTTGCGCCAGTCCCAAGTTAAATTTACAGAATGTACCTCAACTTGGTCTATTGAGGAGTGGAGGAGGGTGACCACGTTCTCCTTGGTGATATTTTTAGTTGCTACTGCCAGTTTGGCGAGACTGTCTGCTTCGATGTTTTGCGCCCGTGGTATTTGGTCGAGTCGGCATTCATCGAATTCTGGTAGCAGCTTATGGATTTCGGTCTGGTATTTTTTGTAGCCTCTGCTCCTTGATCTGGAAAGTCCCAGTAACTTGGTTTACGACAAGATGAAAGTCGCAGCGGAGGATGACTCGCCATGCTCTATACTTGAGAGCTAATTTTAGTCCTGCAATTACGGCCTCATACTCGGCCTCTTTTTTAGTCATGTTGGGATATCTTATGGACTGGCGGATGACTTCTCCTATTGGTACTTCAAGTACGAGTCCCAATCCAGACCCCAACATGTTGGATGTGCCGCTAGTGTAGAGGACCTATAGGTCGGGGTGCCTAGGGGAGGTGCGAAGCGCTTCTTGCTCGACCTCGGAAAGTATTTCTGTACTAAAGTCGGCGACGAAGTTGGCGAGTACTTGCGATTTTATCACAGTTGACATGTTATATCGTGCTCGCTCAATTCTATGGCCCAATCTACCCGACAGCTCGGGTTTGTGCAGGATGCTCCTGAGGGGAAAGTCGTCACCACCTTTATGGGGTGACACTGAAAATATGGCCTGAGCTTACGTGAAGTTATGACCAATGCCAGAGCCAATTTTTCAAGGTGGGGATACCTCATTTCGCCGTCAACTAAAGTGTTGCTGATATAGTAAATCAGAGATTGCGTACCTTTGTTTTTGTGGACCAAAACTGTGCTTACCGCATCTTCAAAGATGGCTAGGTAGACAAGGATGCATTCGCCTGGATTTGCCTTGGCGAGTAATGGTGGTGAGGACAAGTAGGTTTTCAGTTTTCTCAGGGCGTCGACACACTTCGAATTCCACTAGAGCCTGTTATCTTTCTTTAGCACACTGAAAAATTTATGACACATGTCTGACGACCGTGAAATGAACCTCAACAGGGCGACAATCTGACCTGTCAGTTTTTGTACCTGTTTTTTACTGGTTAACATTTCTGGTATTCCTTTGATGGACTTAATCTGATCTGGGTTGACCTCGATGCCTCTTTGCGATACCAGAAAATCGAGGAATTTACCCGAGGTTATGCCGAAGGCGCATTTTTTGGGGTTTAGTTTCATGTCGTACTGGCTTAATATGTCAAAGGCTTCCTTCAAATGATCGATATGATCTTCTTTCCTTTTCGACTTAACCAACATTTTTTGCCGAGTTGATCTTTGAACATCTTGGTGACCAGTCTTTGGTACGTCGCCCCTACATTCTTTAATCCGAATGGCATGACCTTATAACAGTACGTTCCTTGGTGAGTGATGAAAGTGGTTTTCTCCTAGTCTTCATCCTCCATGAGGATCTGGTTGTACCTCGAGTAGGCATCTAAGAAGCTTAGCAGCTCGTGTCCTGTTGTTGCGTCGATGAGCTGGTCGATGTGTGGCAATGGAAAGGAGTCTTTTGGGCATGCCTTGTTTAGGTCGGTGAAATCTACACATATCTGTCACTTTCTGTTTTTCTTCTTCACCATGACCACATTGGCGACCCACTAAAGATATTTTGACTCTCGGATGGAGCCATTTGCGAGGAAATTATCGACTTCTTCGCTGACGGTTTCATTGATTGCGGTGTTGAACTTCCTCTTTATTTGCCTCACTGGTGGGTAGAAAAGGTAAATATTCAGTTTGTGCGTGGCAATGTCTTTCGAGATACTTGGCATATCTGAAAGGGAGAAGGCAAACAGACCGGCATTGTCAGTTAAGAATTTACGAAACTTACCGGGTTCCGAGAGGTTGTGCCCGATATAAGACTTTTTGTGTTGTTATTGTTGTCTAGTACGATGGGATCGAGATCCTCTATTGTCGACTTGGATGCTTCCACGATGTCGGGGTCCTTGATAACGTATGTTCGTACGTCAAGTTTGGTTCTCGACATCGCTGATTGCTATGCTTTCGCACTTGTCCCTTTTAGTTGTTGGGTGTGTGCGCAATCCTGGGCGATGCGATAGCATTCCTATGTGGTGCGTTGTTTCGCCCCGAATGCTGAATATCCCCTATGGAGTAGGAAACATGATTACTTGATAGAGACTCGCATGGCGTGTATCCACGGGCGCCCTATGATAGCGTTGTAGGTTGTATCTTGGTCCATGACGTGAAACATCGTTTCCAGGTGACTCCTCTGGCTAGAACGGGTAGCACTATCTCTCTAGAAGTCCATTTGACTGCATTATTAAAACTTGTTAGTGTTATGCAGTGCAGTATTATTTTATCTTTGGTCTCATCTGTACGAGGACTCGAGGATGGATAACACACACGCCGCTCCCATCATCTACCATTATTCTTTTTACATCAGTATCTACAATGCGTAAAGTGATAACAAGAGCATCGTAGTGAGGGAAAGACAAACCGTCGGTATCTAACTTATCGAAGACGATACTATCTTCGAGGTCATCATACCGTTCTTGAGGGATCGACTGTTTGAGTTTATGTGTGCTGGTGAACTTTACATGATTGATTGCTGTGTCATCTCCCCCGCCAATGATCATCTATATAGTGCGAGGGGGAGAAGGCAGTTTTGGAGGTCCCTGGGATTGTTCGCGTCCGCGGGCAAAGTTAGCCCGTCCTCGATCGCTCAGCAATTCTTTTAGGTGTCCCTGATTTAGCATTCTCACTACCTCCTGCCGCAGTCCAATGCAATCTTCGGTTTTGTGACCCCTTTCCTGGTGGAATTTGCAGAGAGCGTTAGACTTTCGGGGGCTTGGGTCTGGCTTCATCTTTTGCGGCCATTGTACCTTTGTACCGAGTTTCTCTAGTATGTACACTATTTCTGAAGGAGTGACACAAAAATTGTGAGCAGATAGGAGCAGAGGCATACCTTTCTCGTGTCAGTATGGAGGCATGTCGAGAAGGAGCATCTGTGTGCCACGGAAGAAGTGGGATTAGATGTCCTGATATAGGGCTGATGCCTTTCTCGGCCGAGACGGGGTCTCGATTAATCTTTTCGACCGTCGTTGCAATGATCTTTACTTGCTTCAGTTTGAACTGACATCAACTATTCGAACAGACCGTTGAGGTCGTCCTCGTCGGCTCTTACCTCGGGGCAGTAGGCGTTACAGATTTCTTCCCAAGTGGTTGGAGGGTATTTTATGAGCCTGCTTAACAATTTTCTGGTCACTCTCGACCCGTTCCTGTTTAGTCCGTTCTGTAAGGTTGCTACCGCCATTCCCTCTGACACATTTGGCAAGATAATTCTTACCCTATTGAACCGAGCTAAGAAGTCCTTGAGTCCCTCGTCGTGCATCTGCCTAATGGTAAATATGTCGTTTACTCTAGCTTCTACCTTTTTGGCCCATGCATGGGCGGTGACAAACTCTTCTGCTATTTCTTCGAACGTTGCTATCAAACGTGCCGGTAGTTGGGAGTACCAGATCAGGGCTCCTCCCATTAGGGTTTCGCCGAACTTTTTCAGTAGCACCAATGGTACATGTTCTTTCGAAAGATCATTACCTTTTACAGCTGTGACGTAGTGGATGATATGCTCTTCTGGATCGGTGGTACCGTCATATATCTTAAGGCATGGTGGCATTTTGAAGGTTTCTGTAATGGCGTAGGGGTCGCTTCCTCATTGTATGGTTGCTCGATGAATCGACCAACGTCCCGTTTTGGCAACAGCTTTGGGGTGCCTGGTATTTTGTCAACCCTTTCTTGATGCTCCTTCATCTGGTCGCGGAGTGCCTTATTCTCATTTTTCATCTTTTCCATTTTCTTTAAAACGGCTGCGAACGTGTGATTACCTGCGTCAACAGCTATATGAGTGTTACCTGTGCGGGGGACATCTTACTCGTTAGCGATAGCCGTGACATCTATATGTGCAATGTCTCTATTATCCCTTTGGGAGGGTTTATCGAGTATGTTGTTTAGAGTACTCGTTATCCACTCTTCCAATAGTCTTCTTACTACCAGTGGTGCCTCTCCTGTTGTAGACGTGGAGGTTTCCTTCTCACGCGAAGCAGTTACGCTTTCGTGTGGGAGAGGTAAAGCGTCTCCCCTGGGTGTGGTGTTTGGTGTCCCGTTTTCGTTATCTTCCCTGTTGTCTTCGTTGATGGTGTTTAGGATGTTGGTTGTGACCTGCTATTGCTTTTAGCTTTGTATCTCCTTTTCCTGTCATTGTTAGTTTGTGCAAAGCTAGAAAGAGGTGACTATCCCTTTCTACGGTCTAGATGAAACTGAAATCTAAACTAAAGAAATCCCCACAGAAGACGCCAAATTGTTTGACCAAAAGATGTCAAAACCTTTTTAATTAAAACAATTAATAATAATGATGAGGTCAATTTTAGCCAAGCACAACAAAATCTAGATCAAATGATGGAATGAGTAAGCAAGACGAATGATATAACAAGTCTATTCAAAGTGAATAAATACTCATAAATGTGAAGATTGGGGAATCTTAGGATCTTCTCTAATGAACAAGACTGCCTTTGCATTCAATCTCAGATGATTCTTTTACAAAATATTCTTTTGTCTTTTTTCTGTGTCCCTTTTTCTTCACTCACTCTTCCTATTTATAAGGGAGAATCTCCCAAGAAACCCTAAAAAGTACAACATTGAGAATATTCGAAATGCATATTCTTATTGTCTCCTACTAAGTTTACATTATAGTGGACGCCACGCGTCGACTGATCGCCTTTGGTCGTTGTCTTTCGCCACGACGACCATCAGACAATGCATCATAGTAACCTCGTTCCTCGTCCTACTCGGTAATAGTCGTGGTTGTCAAATTTGGACCCATACAAGGATAATGAAACTTGAGAGCATAGATATAAGGGAAAGAAAACATTAGTAAGTCCTAGAAAACTAGCCTGTGGTTTTGTAACCTGATTAGTAACTTACAAGAAATCTCTTAGCTTAATTCGCTTCTCTTATATATGGCAAACAAAAGCTATCAGCTAAAGTTAAGTGTTAACAAAATCAAATAGTACGACTGCAAAAGAAATAGTACATATTTTGGGTGGCGAAAATCGAACCTTTGATCCTCCTAATAGATCAAAGACAAAAGAAGTAAAACTCTCAGGGATCAGTATACTAATCGGTTACACATTATTAACCAATTAAATTCGATAAAATTAGGTTTGATGTTTAACTTATAACAGCAAGAAGTAAAAAGTTAAATGCACAGGATTTCACAATATTCTACATGATGTTTAGAGCGGGGTTTGTTTTCCTGTTGACACCCTACAGTATAGAATGTCAACAAAATTCGTCGAAAGTAAACCGATGGTGGCTCAAGTTCCTCAATGTGATACAAAGAATATTGGTGTACTACAGGGCAGCCAAAGAGAAGCTTTTGTACATTCTTTATAGTCCGATCCTGCTCCTAATTCTATTATGCGATAGGAAACACCCTCAAGGAACTGCTGAAGTAACTTTTCCGATTGCATCTACGAATATCCCGCCAAAACAAGGTAATGATCAAGCCAACAGTAGGTTGAGTAATACAAATGAACACTCATTTTTAGTGTGCTTTTGCTAAAAGCATGTGACTGAAGTATCTCAGCTTCTGGTTTCTATATAATAATAATAAAAAGATGCAAACATCACAGATATCAGAATTCTAAAGCAGAAATATACGCGCATGCATAACTTCTCTCTTCAAAACAGTACATACTTTGGAGTCCGAAACTTTTTTAATCATTTTTTGGACAAAAAACACTTTTGTACTACTTTAAAAAAAATTACATAAATAAGTAAAACGCAGTATTATACGGCAAATTACTTTAACGGAAATTTTGCCGTTAAAGTAATTCGCAGTATAGTACTATGTTTTACTTAAAAAATTATATTTTTTGTAATTCGCAGTACTATACTGCGTTTTACTAAGATACATTTGTAAAACGCAGTATAATAATGCGTTTTACATTAAATAATTGCGTTGTACTCTGGTTTTTGCCCCCAGAGTATAATGAACTGACATAACAATAATTCAATACATAAAACGTAGTATTGTACTGCGTTTTACATAGAAAAATTCTACACACCAACGTCAGACTTGCCTTATTTAAAGGCGTTTCAATTTTATAAAAAATCATTCAATACTTTATTTCAAACTTACGTTCATACTTCTCTCTTCTTCTTATCAATTATTTTTTTACAATGTCTGAAGTGGCAAAAATAAGGGTTTCACTATATTGGGGGGGGGGGGTGAGGTTGTGTTGGAGAATAACTCTGTGAGGTATAGCTCACCTCCACAATGTCATGTTAAATTGCCGCTTACTATGGAGTACGATAAATTGGTATCGTTGTTACGTAAAAAAATGAATGAGAGGAGGCGTTCGGTTAACCTTAAAATAACCGGTAGATTTCCGTATTCAGTGACTCCGCAGGGGTTTGCTTATTATTCTGAGTTTAACATCGAGGATGATGAAACTCTTAGAGATTTTTTGCTGATTCCGGATGAATATAGGGAATTTATTGTAATAAAATTATTGGAAATGTACGTCAAGGTGGAAGACGTTCCCAATAATGAGGGCGTGCATAGTAGGGATAACCCCCAGTCATCGGGTGGTTATTCTGGAGCAGTTTTTGCTGGACAGATTGGTGATGAAAGATCTTTCCTTGATTTAAACTTGTCACCACCGGTGAATGAGCAACTACAAAATAATTTTTCGACTTTAGATAATCAACAAGACGATTGGTAAACTTCAATTTTACTACGCTTTAGCGATGTTTAATTTATGTTTTAATTGGATTTGTATTAACACTCATATTTTTCATAGGGGGTACCGTCCGAATATGAATTTTACAAGTTATGACCCTGCCCCTAGTTGGAATATGCGTAGTTTTGGAGTATTGAACCATGGTGGTCCATCTGGGAGTCATCACCAACAAGAAAATATCCATCATGAAACGTCAAGACAGTACGACTTGTAAGTAAAGTGATATAGCTATATCTAAAGTATTTATCTAGTTGGGTAACTTATCATTTTGTTCTTTATGTGCAGTGAAAACGAGCTTCTTGAAGCTCCTGACCTCACACAGTTGCCCATAGACGACGTATTTACTCGTGATTTGGCAGATACGCAGAGTCAGGAAGATGATAGTGATTATGACAACAATGCGGATGAGTTTGGGGATGACACACCCTTCCATGATGAGGGTGATGAGGAGGAGGAAGTGAATGTTGAACCTGAGTTGACGAGGGAGCATGTTCCTCCACCTCCAGCTAGACCAAGAGTGTACGAGTCCCACGTGCCATTTCATGAGCGGAATATTCCCTACCTTGATAATTTGCCAAGCATGCCGAACGTGGATGCCCTCACAAGGGATAATGATGAATTTCGGTCAGCGATGTGGGATGAGTCTAGACCAGCTGTTCTGACAAAGGGCATGTATTTCCCCGATAAAGCTCGCCTAATTAGGGCTATAAAAATCTACAGTATAAGAGAGTGACGTGAGATGACGGTAAGTGAATCAACTAGGGAGAAATACAAGGTTGTAATGCCGTAGAGACTTTATGGGTTGTCACTGGATGTTGCGTGCCACTAAGAAGAAATCAGGTTTGTGGAAAGTGGATAAATTTATTAGCGAGCACAGATGTGAAATGGACACATACAATGAGAATCACTTCAACTTGGATGTGGACTTGATTTCTCTTGTCTTAATTCCATATTTGGAAGTGTCCATTAGGTTCAAGATTAAAGAATGTATTACAGCCGTCCACCAGGAGTATGGTTGTACTATAACCAAAAGAAAGGCATATCTCGGTCGCAAACGTGCCTTTGAACTTATTTATGGCGACTGGGATAAGTCTTTTTCAAATCTGCCCAGGTACATGGCTGCACTGTAACACTTTAACCCCGGGACTGTTGTTGAATGGAGGCATGAGCGGAGTCCGGACGGACCCGAATATATTTTCAACTATGTGTTCTGGTCATTTAAACCAGCAATTGATGGTTTTGTGCATTGTCGTCCTGTTATTTCCATAGACGATACTCATGTCTATGGAAAGTATGATATTAAGCTTTTGATTGCAGTTGCAGTAGATGCCAACGGGCAAATATTTCCACTAACTTTTGCCATATGTGCCAACGAAAGTGAAGAGACATGGACGCTTTTTTTGAACCACTTGAAGTAGCACGTTGTCAAACAGCGTTCAGGTATTTGCCTAATATCTGATTAGCATGGTGGTATTTTAAGTTCTGTACGTCACTTGCCTGAATGGCAGGAACCATATGCATACCACTGTTACTGTGTGTGTCACCTGAAGGCCAATTTCCAGAAGAAATATCCTGACTAGGCATTGCATGACTTAATGTGGCTGGCTGCAACTGAGCACCAACAGTGCAAATTCACGAGGCGCATGGAAGCGATCCGGCAGTTAGAACCACGAGCCTATACTTGGTTGATGGGGCATGAGCTTCACATGTGGACATTGCATGCTGATGGCGGCAGACGATAGGGAGCCCTCACTACAAACGTGTCGGAGTCATTCAACGGCTTGTTGAAGTCTGCCCGTGGACTGCCTGTCACTGCCATGGTCGGCATGACATTCAAACAGAGTGCAGAGAGGTTTGTTGAAAGGCATGCAGCTGCATCAGCATTGATGGACAGGGGTGTTCAATTTATGCCAATACCCATGAGAAGATTTGAAAGGTCCAGGAGGCGAGCATAGTGGCATTCATTTCTTCAGTACGATCATGAACGGGGTGTTTTTGAAGTTAAGACCGCTATCCGCAGACACCGTGGGAATAATCTACAGACGGTGAATGAAAATAGAAGGTTATGTTCATGTGGGAAATGGACCATCTACCACATGTCGTGCGCACATGCGTTGAAGTGCTTTCAACAAGTTGGATATGGGGCAACAAACTATATTGATAGGCAATATAGTGTTGCTGCATACGTAGACACGTATAGTGGGAAGTTGCAACCATTAGGTGCTGAGCATTATTGGCCGCCGGAACCTTTTAAGATGGTATGTAACAAGGACTATTTGCGCAAGCTGCAAGTGCAAAAGAGAACGCGTATACGGAACCAAATGGATGTTGGTGACACCGTTTATGCGCATAAATGTGGCATATGCTCGCAAACAGGACACGACCGTCGTAAATGTCCTTCAGGTGGTGTGCGTGGCGGTGGTAATCCGGCTCCTGGTGCAAGTTCGTCGAATGTACCCAACTATCAAGGATACCCCTAGTCTTTTATTTTGGTATTTTTTTTTGTAATACATGTTTTTACTTGTATATGTTGCAATATATATCAAATAAAATTATGTTCCACAATTTGAAATGAGTGAAGAAAAAGCTGTTTAATTGTAGGAAATGTAATATGTAAAGCGTGGTTTGATAGTTTCATATAACAACACAAGCACATAAACTTAACTTGCACTTCAATTAAAATAAAGCATTACTACAGCACAAACACAAACATAACGGGCCAACATAATAAAAATACATGAAATATGAAAAATACACTAAACACATACAAGCAAATGTTTAGTCCCGGTTGCCATTTATTCTCCGCTCCAACCACTTAAATCATTCTGCCATTCTTTCTTTTTCTTCTTCTACCTCTTTCAGTTTCGCCTTCACCTCCGCAAGTTCCCGTTTATATTTTTCTTTTTGTTCCTTTTGTGCTTTACAATTCCATTGTGCTTTCCATTTTTCTTCTCCCACCTCCTTCAATTTCGCCCTCATTTCTACAATAATTCTATCGCTTTCTCTTTGTGTTTCCCGTTGGCATAAACACATATTATGAAGAAACTGCAGTTGTTCTCTGTAGCATTCCTGATAACATGGCTCATCAACCCATTCCTGAAAATCACAAATAGGTTCGCCGGAAACCTTGTATAACTGGTTCATACAGCACCAGTAGCGGCGTCCAACTTCACCATCGTCCCAACAATTTTGCATCGAGCATTCTTTTCCACAGTTGCACTTTGGTGCACGAAGAGGTTGAGCCATTTGATGAAATATTTGCTTTTTAGTAAAAAAAAACACTTACTTTTAATGAAATATTTGCTTTTACTAATTTTTGAGCACACAAAATAACTATAATGATGCCGTTATTTATAGGCGAGACAAAATACATAAAACGTAGTATAGTACTACGTTTTATGGAGTTGTCTTGTCGTTCTAAAAAAGATGAAAACCATGTGAAAAAAACTGGTTTATTGCAGAAAAATTTAACATAAAGCATAGTATAGTACTACGTTTTATGGAGTTGTCTTGTCGTTCTGAAAAAGATGAAAACCATGTGAAAAAGGCTGGTTTTAGTTATCCTTTGTGCAGTGATGGTTTTAGTTCTATTGTTTGTTTTTCTGTGTACTGCTATCCTCTGTGCAGTGATGGTTTTAGTTCTAGTATAGTACTACGTTTTGCAATGTTTGTGTTTCTTGTGTACCGTTTAAGTAAAACTGTTGTTCAAATGCAATTAAAATATAAATGTTGTTAAAATATAATTGTTATCATTATATACATAATGCACTATTTACACAAACTAAAAACCTAAGTAAATCCGTGAGTCCCGCAGCCTGTGTGCTTTAGTGCTGCTGCTGGCCTGAGTCGCATCCCCTGTCGACCGGGTACACTATCTGGATCATCATCATCAAGTTGCCTCTTTATGTGAGGATGTGCAGCAGCATCGACACCACAACTGGAAGGATCGGAAGAATAGGTCGTCGGGCCATCAGCAACCTACAAAACAAGTACTAAACTTAGCATGTGACAAAGTATATTTGTATTGTACGTGTTAAGTCAAAAAATATTTTCCCACCGTGGTTTCGTCGGCCTCCTGAATATACGCATCAGTGGTGTCTCATCAAAGCATGTAGTGGCCTCAAAGATGGGCTGGGACGATGCCTTCATAAGAAAGTTAAAAATTAATTAATGGCAGCTCATTAAGGAAAAAAAACAAATTGAAATTTTAAAGTAATACAAACATACCTACACCTGTGATAGATCCGCATCAACCGCCGGGTATGAGGCATAACTCAACCTGCGCCCGCCATCCACGTCCCGGGTGGGCCGATCCTCAGCTGCGGTAGATGGGCATGCAAAGTACTGGTCTACATCCCCGTCAAATGTACACGTGATCGACAATGCTCCTGACGGGGTGACCTGCGATGCTGGCAGAGATAGCTGAAGGTTGTACGAAGGCATGCTGCTGGAAGGCTCATCTTCCCGAGGTATATAACCCAGCTGATCATCTCCAAATGCCACAACTCCAAAGTCCTCATCATGTCCCTCAACAGGTGGGTCGACAGGTGCCTCAACGCCCCCTTGCTGGGGACCACCTCCTCGCCGTCCCCCGCGACCCCGTGGAGCACCCCTACCTTGTGCCCTACCCCTACCTCGTGGGACACCCCTACCCCGATGGTAGTCCTCTGGCGCCGCATACTGAGCCTCGTGGTCCAACCTCACGGCATCTCTCGCCTGAAACAGGGTCCGACGAGCCAACTGTGCCACCCGCCGGCCATAGTTAACGACTGTAGGGATGTCGATATGCTGCTGCATCTCCTGTCCCAACTAGTAGAGGTGATGATGCCCAATAGCCTATGAAATATTTAAAATATTAATTAAATAACGCAATATCACAATTATACGATATTAATAAGCCAAAAAACATACCAGTGCCTCGTGTCTCCCGGCGTATGGACTGTAGCGCTCGCCAAGTTCCCGATAATCAGTCGGTGTGATGGCGGTACCATGATGCATACATATGAATAGTGGTCTCCTAGGTAAATGTAGGTGCTGGCGGAATACGATCAGCTCGGTGCTCCTTTCAAATAAGGACCTGCTGCTCTAGCCATCCCATATATATATCGTCCAGCCTGGCACGGTCATCTCGCTGATAGTGTATAGCCACCCATCCAGGATCCCTCGGTATAGGCTGGGGACGGTGAAACTGGCGAAGCACACGCTCTGTGGCATGATACTCAACCATATCGAAGAAGATCATCGGGACGGAGGTGCTCCAAAGCATTCGATCGACTGAGCAATAAAAGGGCAGCTGAGCTACCAACTCGTCGTTGTATGGCGTCCAGATGAACTGCCAAATAATAACATAAAAGTGAGTATGCGCAACACAACTCAATTTAAACAAGTAAGTGTAGGTACATATCTACATGTCCGTCCACCAGCATATCTAGCACATCCCTGATAACGGGGAGATTATGATGAGCATCGGTCCCTCGGTAGTTCCCACGCCGGAGAATCCACCTAGAAGCTAGAGGGAGAAACGGATAAGCCTCACCAGGCGCAAGTGCTGGTAGAGGTGGCTGCAACGGCATGATCCGCTGCCAGGCCCAAACCTAAGATAAAAGGTTGATGTAAAATTTATGAGTCATTTCGACCATATAGAATTCGGAGAAATGAACAGAGTATTCGAAAATGTTGTCACCTGTAGGAGGGGCAGAAAATCACATATGTCCACCGCTGGGCCCATGCTCGCCCGGCACATGCTCCTATACAGGTATGCGAGAACAGCAGCACCCCAACTGTACTGGGGTAAACCATCCAACTCCTGAAGATGATGGAGAAAGCGCATACTCACTTTACTCCCCGAAGTGTTCGGGAACAAGACACACCCGAAAAGCAGGAGCAGCGCCAACCGCGTGTACCTCTCAATATGGCGATTCTCCGTCTCGCCGGTAATGTCTGGGTGCAAAAACGCCATATCATCTCTGATGGCTGACAAAGCAACGCGACTGCCCCCAGCGTCACCTTGAGGTCTATAACCAGTAAAATGCATCATCATATCCAAAAATTGTGCACGCGTCATGGATCTAATGTACTGGGGCAGTGCTACGGCCTGTCCATCTGCGCGCAGCCCGTACAAAATCTGAACATCCTCCAGCGTGATAGTGGCCCCTCCAGTGGGCAAGTGAAAAGTGTGCGTCTCCGGTCGCCACCGCTCTACCAAGGCCGTGATGAGAGACCAATCAAGCTGCATCCGTCCAAGCTCAAAAATCGTATAGAAGCCCGTAGCCTGTAGGCGCGCGACTACGCGGGCATGGAAAGGATGCTCCCCGATGAACTCCCATAAATCGTCAGGTCTCCTGGGGCGGAGAGGCTGCATCGATAGCTGTCCCTCCCATACAAATGAGGACCTATGGTCGCCCTGCAACACTAGTAGCTGATCCTCGGCAGGTCCGGGATGCGCAGGCGGAGGAAAGTCCATGTCGTCTACTATAATTTAAACAAAATTAATTGTGTGTGTTAGCTTAATAAATTAAATAATTAATTATGTTTAAAATTGGACTGAATAATTATGTATGGGTTCCAGGCTCGATATTTGAGGCCCGGTAGCACCGAGTTATCCTTAATTATTATGCGTGTTAATTTCAACATTTTTAGAATTGTGCCTGCTAGCTTAATAAATTAAATAATTAATTATGTTTAAAATTGGACTGATTAATTATGTATGGGTTCCAGGCTCGATATTTGAGGCCCGGTAGCACCGAGTTATCCTTAATTATTATTCGTGTCAATTTTAATATTTTTAGAATTGTGTGTGCTAGCTTAATAAATTAAATAATTAATTATATTTACAATTGGACTGAATTATTATGTATGGGTTCCAGGCTCATTTTTTGAGGCCCGGTAGCACCGAGTTATCCTTAATTATTATTCGTGTCAATTTTAATATTTTTACAATTGTGTGTGCTAGCTTAATAAATTAAATAATTAATTATGTTTACAATTGGACTGAATAATTATGTATGGGTTCCAGACTCATTTTTTGAGGCCCGGTAGCACCGAGTTATCCTTAATTATTATTCGTGTCAATTTTAACATTTTTACAATTGTGTGTGCTAGCTTAATAAATTAAATAATTAATTATGTTTACAATTGGACTGAATAATTATGTATGGGTTCCATGCTCGATTTTTGAGGCCCGGTAGCACCGAGTTATTCTTAATTATTATGTGTGTCAATTTTAACATTTTTAGAATTGTGTGTGCTAGCTTAATAAATTAAATAATTAATTATTTTTAAAATTGGACTGAATAATTATGTATGGGTCCAGGCTCGATATTTGAGTTAATTTTACAACATATAGAAATTTGTTACTTTTGTAAGTTTATTGTTATAATTAAATAATTAATTTTGTAAAGTGTAATTGGATAGAGTTTGCAGTTACTACATACTTAAACTACATAGACTCTACGCTAAAAGGCTCTACATTTTACTACGCTAAAAGGCTCTATATTTTACAACACTAACAGACTCTATATTTTACTACACTAAAAGGCTCTATATTTTACTACGCTAAAAGGCTATTTATTTTACTACGCTAAAAGGTCACTATTACATATAAAAACAACTAACATAAAATACAAATATGAACAACAAACAAAATAAATAATATTAATTTTTTAACAATACAAATAATTTATCAAATTTTAACAATTTTTTGTACCAAAGCTAATAAATCAATCCGGATATAAATAAGATACAAATTTAAACACAAACATAACACAAATTAACATGGAAACACATTAAACAATACAAATATGCATGTACTATACGAGTTTCGACATAAACAAAATTGAAATACCTCGATTTAAGTTTTTAAAATTTGATTGAAATCGAATTTTTGCACCCGAAAGAAGGAATCCAAAGCTTGTCTTGTATGTGGGACCTACACTCCTTGCTCTTTAGGTGACGGGTGGGGCCCGTGTCTATCAAGGCGTGAAGGGGCTTGCCGTTCACTTTCAATTCGACGAACATTAGGGTCCTCGCTTGTTTAGGAGGTCCTTCGTCCATCTTTTCTTTCCCTTTCCTGGTGATCGGGACTGATGTTTTCTTAGGAGGAGATGCACTGGTCCCCGCTAAGGCATGAGGGATAGAGCCAACAATTGCATTGAAGGCGCCTACCTGGTCGTCGTCTGATGAGTCTGATGTGTCTAACTCACCCTCGACCGTCTGATGAGCATTGACCTTGATGTTTGGGCATTCATTGTTCCAATGTGCCCCGCCGCAATGACGGCATTCTGAGGGAGGCTTTCTCCCCTGATTGTTGTTGATGGATGCAGCACTGTTGCTGTTGGAGGGAGGAGTCTTAGTTTTTGATGCACTCCGATCTCCACTGCGAATTACTTTAACGGCAAAATTTCCGTTAAAGTAATTCGCAGTATAATACTGCGTTTTACTCATTTATGTATTTTTTTTTTAAAGTAGTACAAAAGTGTTTTTTGTTCCAAAAAAATGATTAAAAAGGTTTCGCACTCACATAGGCCTAAAAAGTGAAATTAGACCAGCAAGCAGAAATGAGACAAGAAGGTAACAGGTAGCCCTTTGCATACTCATGCAACTTTTACAATTATATGACAGGACATGCTGTGAGGTCTATTGTTTTGAATACTTTGGCTCAGTGATGTCAAAGTTTAAAAGTACACCCATAAGCCGGGCCTCAGAAATGTACGTCGAACCCTCAGATAATTGCAACAACCAAAATATCTAATACAGATATCTGAACTTTGACACAGAGAAGTACCAATCATCATTTACCAAGTCATTTGCAGAACAGCATCTATTAGTAAAAACTAGACAGTGATGGCCTGTGCCAGCACAGGCCTAATAATATAAACTCTGGAACTTTTATTTTTGAATAAATCTCTTTTAACATAAAATTGCATATAATAAGAATTGATGCAAGTAAATAACTATCAAATTGGATAAATAGGACATTGCATATTAACTATTGGACGTTATTTATTTACATACATAGAGGAACAAAAATATCCCTTCTTGAATGTTGCCTTGCAAGGTGACATATTCTTTAAATTCATGGATAATATTTACATATTGACTAAAAGTGATACATTTACAATGTTGTAATTAGTCTTCTTCGCAGTCCTTAATATATATAATGGCACCTATAGAAGCAGAAAGCGATGATCAGATGTCAATATTCAATATAAGGGGACTAATTTATTTCCCAGGTAAATGAAAAAAGAAAGCAGAAGAAAAGGAAAAAAAGGGACTATCATTGATTTAGAAAACCATTCAAAAGAGTTTGAGGTATGTGCAACGTAACCCACTACCTCAAAAGGAGAAGAATGAACGAACATATAAATAGAACAAAGGGTGCAAGGATACATAAGTGCCCTCTAACATTTTATTTTTTTCTTGAGAAGAGAAGTGCCCTCTAACATTAACAAAAGAAAAATAAACATGATGGATCTTGAAGGAGGACGGTACACTTCAATTTTTTCTTACTTGTAATTCGTGATAAAAATCATAAAGTGGTTCATTTATAAACACGTGTTTATTTAAAAAGTCATATATATGAATAAAAATTAGTCTTGAATTATAATAATAATAATAATAAAAGAATAATGAGACAGAAAATTATTTTCGCGTGAATTTAGAAGGTATTTTGGCTCAGATGGAGTCAGCAAATGGATAGTTTTTTAAATTTGGAATGGACAGTTTTTTTAATTTTAAAATTGAAGAACCTGTAGCAACTAAGGGCAAATATACCAAAAAGCACCTAAACCAAGAAGATTAATTTTAACCATAGCATGCTAGTACAGTGGGACGAGTCACACCATAAGTACTATCAAATATGAAAGTTGCTATTTTAAAGTGCAGCATTTTTCATGAAAAGTTCAAAAAAAGCTCAGCAAGACAATTCAGCAAATTACTTTTGCTCAAGGCAACAATAGCATTGGCAGTTGCTTAAAGTGTGATTGGAACCTTTAAAAATACTGAACATTGTACTTACAAGTTCCTGCTAACTATCCATACACTTATTTGCTTAGGTTCTTCATTAAAAAGGTCAACAAAATATCGTGCCCAGAAATATTATAATCACTAAAAGATGGAGCATTTTATAATACATAGTAGAAGGTTGTGTTAGAAAATAAAATCAAATGAAGCATTATAACTTTATCAATACAAAATGTCCGTGTAGCTCAATTTCTAACATGTGGAAGGTCCCTATCTGCCGTATATTATATGCACATTCTACTACAACATCAAAGCAATTTAGCCCAACTTTGAAGTTAAAATTTCTAAACTAACATGCTACCACTGTACTCACTTTGAGCTTATAAAACTCTTAACAAGTTAAGGAAATAATAGAGGAAAAAGTTTGTTCATGCTTTGCTTAAACTAAAATATAGGAAGGGAAAAAATCGTAATAGAAGTAATAACTATTAATTTTAAGAAGTTCTATCATACTTTTTTAAACCACAACATGAGAAAAAGAAAATCACAAGTTCGAAATCAGAACTCTTATTATATCAACTCAAATAATTCTATATACAGTCATAATTAGCTTAAATGACCACAACCTTTCATGGCTTAAAGGTAAAAGAGAGTGAACAAAAAGATTAAAGTTTGAGGAATCATCTTTTTTATTTTTTCCTTCTTAGTTTTGTTCTCTCAATCACTAAATAAATCACTAATTCTCAAAAGAACTAAAGTTTTCTTTATTATTCAGATTCAGAATTCCAAAACATAGAAAGTTAGCTTTTATAATCTTCCTTCTAATATTTTTTCTTTCCTCTTTGACTTCAAAAATGGTAGCAAGCATTAGTAAGTACTGAGACAGAAAAGATAACTTTGGCTAACTTAGTACACTAATCCAGCCTTACCTATTTATCAAAATCACAATTTTAAGTCGTCCCCTGATTTAAAAAACTCGGTAAATTGAAATTTAGCATGGTAGAAAAATCTCCAGTATTTATAAGTAAATTTTGACTGCTATAGAATGACACATTTGAAGTCCAAAAGGCAAGCATTCTTTAAAGATCAATGGGTTTTAAACATTTTAATTTTATTTAACACTACTCTCAGCGCACATTACTTTTATAACTCGGTATTTTGCAAAAACTAATTGCATTGCAAATAATTCACAGTAAATTACTTATGGTGTCGATATCTTGCTACTAACTCTTTATGGCTAATGCTATATGAAGTTAGCCAATTGTGACCCATAAAATCTCTTAGAGAACATGCTATGACTCATAAACTTGCTTTACTTAACGAGCTTCTCATTGCTTTGGTTACAAAATTTTCTTGGTGCATGACTTCGTACTTCTTTTTTTTTTCTCTTAGCAAGTACATCTCGAGGTACTTCTTTATTGATTTTCCCATTGGTAGCTTATCATCTTTGTCATGTATATCCATGAAAAATTCGACCTAGATAGTAAGCTGAAGTAGTTGAGAGCTGCAGGAGTTTGTTAACATTCCCAAAGAGTAATTTTCTAGCATTGTTATACGCTATACAATATAAAAGAGTTTTAGGGATGGATTTACAAACAAAAAAAAAATTAAGTACCGGTTGAATGACTTGATGCGAGAGCAGCATGAGGAGATGTCACTTTCAGGAGGCTCCATTGGGATTCTTACCTGTTTGATGAAATTCTTGCTTTCAAACAAAGACATTAGATGATATCTAACAAACAATAAAGTATTGATTCCTCTAAAGATTGTAAAAGAAAGTCATAAAAATTTAGCAAATCAGACATGATTGTATATAGTTAACTCAAGGAGCTTCTTCGAGAACAAAGAGGACCAAGAATATCTTTGAAGTATCTGAAAGTCTTTATACTGGATTCAAATTTTCAGTTTCCACTTTAAATTGATTCGTGAAGATCAGTTTCTTTCATTCGTGAATAAGAAATGAAAGGCTAAAAGCCAAATAATTGCAACCAAAATTCCTCAAGTCTCTCTCTATAATTATATCTCACATCCTCTGGCTGATAAAATTACAGGCGCTAAAAGTGTCAGACATTCCTTGATAATTTCCTATTTTCTCTCTTACCTTCAGAGGATGGAAAAGGCCAGGGATGCATAAAAAATTAAATGTGGTCGTTGGCTGAACCAGTATTATACCAACATATAGAAATAATAGTAAAAAGCAATTAGCAGCACATACCTTTACTGCACACCAAATGACTCGAACAGCAAAGCAAAGAGGCTAAAGCTTTCTTCCCGATTATCTAGAGAGACATGTCCATTGAGCAATCAATCTTGGTCCTTTCTGACTTTTTCCGCTGCACAATGTTTCTCACAAATTGAACAACACTCCAACTTACTCTATAGCAGCAAAAACAAACCTACAAAATCAACTAAGCTAAAATCAAAGTAAGTAAAACTTAGATTGAGCACAGAGAGAAGAAATCTCATATCTACGATGAAAGAGAGAGGAGCAAACTTAGGAAGGCGATAAGAATGAGGAGACTGTGCGGTGGGTGCAGGAGTAGAAGCCACGTAGGTATTCTTCATATGCGAACTAAAAATCAGCTTCTTTATAATAAAAATTTTCAAATTAAAAACGACAGAGCTTCTGAAGATGAAAAGCTTTGATCAACCACCTACTTCAAATCAATGCTAACATGTGTCTAAATGCGATATAGGATCAGTAAATTACTAAAGATCCATTAAAACATTGAAACAAATTATCAACTTTCTCATACTATCAGTAGATACAACCATTGATGGCAACGCCATAATATTGTCGTCCTACACCCCCTCCCACAATAATGAAAATGCGAATTTATGTTGTCAAATTTTCAGCTATAACCTACAGCAGTACATAAATCAAATAAATAACTTTGTGTGTTGCTAGTCAGATTCGATAAATGATTTTAAAAGATTGACTCGTCAAGAAGTTGGGACTCTATAGAATACTTAGAGCCCAATTGACTATACTTTCCGCTTAATGATTTCTGACATGAATTTGAACTACTTCAGGGGTAGAATTTGAATTAATGATAGCCTTTGAATTTAGCAGTCCTTATATATCGTATTAACAATCAAAAAAATGTCGAAGAAAAAATCTCTATTTGATAAGCCTTCTTCCTAAACCTATGAATTTAATAGGACCACCCCCAAGAACAAAAGACCCGGAGACAGAGTTAAAACTTATAGCAGCAATGAGCGGGAGCAAAATCTAAGTACAAAAGAGAAAAAATTTATCACATCGTTGAAGTTTTATATCTGTTGAAATAAAGGCAGCAAATGCTTACAGGCTACAGCAAACAGTAATCCTCCTTTCAAAATCCTATGCAGAACGAAGACCAAGAATGAGAAATTGATGATAGGGGTAGGGTTACCGCATAAAAAGAAAAATAAACAGGAATCAAACTGAAGAAGACTACCTGAGTTAAAACCTAATAATTGAAGCCTTTCTGCAGATGGTGCAAAAACTTGAATCTCGTTCCTGTTATTCAGACACAGATAAACAAAATCAGTAATAGTTTACCGTGAGAGAGCCATGAAAGAGCAGAAGAGGGGAGATGAAATTGAAGAAAGGAACATTAGAAGAGAACTAAAGAAGATAAAGAACTCCAGACTAAGCAATGTGAGGTTTTACCCAAAATTTTCTTCTTCTTAATTAGGCTTATCAACCAGATCAGTGTCAGTATCGGACTGAGATAGAGAAGCATTTAGGCTTTACAAAAGAGAAGATCAACAATGGGAAATTGTTGCAAGTGGATGAAGCTTCTAATGGGGGGGAAAGAGAGATAAAGCGAGATACAATGAAGTTTGAGGTTGAAGATGAATGGATTCTACAGCCATTGGATAGCAAAACTAAAAAGGACGGGGAAAACCCAAAAAGAAAAGAATTAAGAAAAAAGAAGAAGATATGTGCAGAATTAGTTGAAGAAGAAACATACATGCAGCAAGAACACAAATAGATTTGGAGAGCAAGAACACAAATAGGAAGAAGACGGTGGAAACAAAAGGTGTACTCTCTAAATTGTAAGTACCAAAAAAAATATAGGAAAAAGTTAAGTTGTCAAACAGCTGTAATGATATCAAATACACGTAAAGGTATTGGAAAAAGTGAAGTTGTCAGACAGCTATAATGAAATCAAATACATGTAGGGAAATATTTCAGCGACACGTATATAAGGAGATATTTGAAAAGACTAAAATGCCCTCAAATAAAAGTTACTAATGACCTTAAGCAGCCATGTCGAAAAACTTGTTCTTCTATAATATAGAAAAGACGTACAACAACTTCACATGAACTACAGAGGGCACAGAAAACCAACAGAGTGTCTCTGTGACTTGAAATTTTCAACTTAATCATATTTGCTAAAAGGCCTTTTTTAAGAAAAGAACTAATGGGAGAACTTAAAATTGAAGTTCTTAAGAAAAGTATCTAGAATCTAAACTTAGAAATATAAATTAGTGAACTTTATAAATGAATAAGTGCATTACAACGACAACAACAGATCCAGCCTAATCCCACAAGTGGGGTCTGCGGAGGGCAGTGTGTATGCAAACCTTACCCCTACCTGATAAAAATAATTGCATTGAATTTGCAAAAGAATAAACTACATCACCAATCTAATTTAAAAAAAATTCTGCCTCCAGTCAACGTTCCTTATCGCCAGCTCCCCACTTCTGAGTTCCATAGGCTGCCAGCTGCAGTTTTTCCCATCAAATTTGTAGGCTTTTACTTCTTTTAATTGACTATGCAAATGCTTGCTTCCATGACAAGTAGAATGACCCAAATTCTTTATATACATTAATAGATTGAAGTCGATTAGTGGGATTTTACTGGGTATGTTGTTGTTGACATTAATCTATTGAAGAAACATGTAATCATTTCGACAGTTGAGAATAGGTTGAGTCTCCTAGGATGACAACTCCATAGCAAAGCATCCACAAACATCGGGCACTCCCCAGCCGACTCTATATCTACATCTAAAACATTCGTAATAGTAAAAATGAAGGGATACTTGAGACCAAGGGATCGAGTTAGATAGAAATTTCCTCAACTTGCAAAACCACACAGCATTTAAATAGTAGTCGTAGCAATCCAGAAGGAGTTTTGAGTGCTTCAATTGGCTTGACTCTTTTGCGATTTTCATTTCAGGAAGTTGATATATATTATATACTAGTGATTCCAATTTTGGAGCATCAATCTCCCACATGCCCCCATGAGAAATAATCATCAAGTCCTTTAGTGATTCACTCCCGCGAATGTTAAACCTTTCCAACCCTACTATAGAAACGTGAACCAGTTTCAAACTCTCAAGGAACTGAGAACTAGAGATAAGGCGCTCGAGAAATCCATCAGATTTCCTGACATATGATACCTTTTAAAGACTTGAGATACTGACATTCAACAATATCCGACATAAGAGAATATTCTGAAATACTAGAATAAAACAAGTGTTCAAGAGTTGGTGCTTGAATTTTAAAACACTGGTTTCTCTTTTTCCTAAGAGAAACTGACTTGATGTTTTGAAGATTCAGCAGCTCAATCCTTTCCAACCCAAAACAATACTCAATGATGAAATCAACAATCAAGGGACATTTACTAAGTAGAGTCTGAAGCATGTTTTCGTCTAAATGGACAACAAGTAAAGAAAGCTTTCTCAAAGAATTGCAATTCGTCGCACCATTAGATAATGAAACACCCACCTGATCACAACCCCCTAAGAACCAATTGTCATAAAGATTTTGCCACCAAGATTGTGAAAATAAGCAAGGGATATGATGAAAAAGTATCTCTATACACCAGATGTCCTACACAATTGCAAGCCACTTATCAATCAGCGGAAAACCTTCACGAGAATCAGAGTATGAAAAGTTCCAAATTTCAAACTTGTCACATGGATATTTCTCTCTCTATATATATATATCACTCCAGGATTGTATCCACTATTTTCATGTGACTGCCAAAATAAACGAATTACAAGTTGCGAAGAGTGGAACAGGCTTGCAGTAATGTTTTGGAGAGAATACTCATCAACTTTTATGGCTCTTGCCCTCCCCATGGTTTATGATTCAATTTCTCCAACAAAACCCGTGTCGGGATTTAGTGATAAGTCAGTCACAATCAAAAAAGAAGGGAAAGTTAATGTAATACTTGAGAAAATGACAAAAACTCCCGCAACTGAAAATACCATATATTCCATTATAATTAGCCGCAGCAGTAACTTCAAGAGATGCTTTACCTATGAAAATGTGATTATTCCTTTCCCACCACAAATTCGAGTTTAAATCGCATTAAGTTACTAAAAGACACCGCTTGTATCTTCCTGAGCACGTCATTTCACCTATATCCTCTCCTCTAGAAGTCATTCCATCTTTTTTTTTTTTTTTTTTTTTTGCAGCTTCCTCTATCTCTAGTCACTCTACTCTATACTCTATAGTTGTGAATATTTATATCCTGCAATATTTCAAATACATAGTTTCGCAAATGGCATACAAAATCTCACATAGTATAAAACATAAGCCATCTAAGAAGATGACATCTTTATAACAGGGAGAAGCAGGACCAGGTTCGACAAATATTTTGGAGAACATAACACACCCTAAAACCCATATGAGCTGTGCTCACTTGACAGGAGCAAATATTCAATATGTTAAAAGTTGGAAAAATGTCAGCATCGTGTACTTTTGTTTCTCCTTTTTCCTTTTTTCGTTTTTCATTTCTACATTTTGCCAAATTAATTTCAATTCCAACAACTTGAGCTACCTATGAGTAGTGAATAAAGGAGCATGAAATTACTCAACTTTGTTTATGAGCAATTCATATCCAGTGAAGAACAATTAGCAGATAACGGAAGTTTTGTTCGTGTCCTGCATCTTTTCCCTGTTTAAATACTTTTAGGGAGGGGAAAGAGGGAGATAGAAAGCAAGAGGTACCTGTATATGTCCTCGTCTGCACCAACGATGATCATATTCAACTCAGTTTATCAAAGGAAACACCTCCCCCAAAGTAAGATAAAGTAAAACAAATTATTATTCAAATGCAGAAAGAATTCTGATACTTCATTTAATATACTAAAATAAAGACTAAATATGACCAAAGATCTCAGATACGTAATTTCAAAGATAAAATTATTGGCAGAAGCCAAGCAGTAATTACTTTAACTTCATAATTGCTCTATGCATGAGACAGGTAGGCCTTTTCGCAATTTATAAATGCACTGCTAGAATGCGGTTTTTGTTCGGTGTATCCTTGTTTTTGCAACCTCAGTTACCTCATATGAGCTTTCTACCTCAGCCTACGAAAATTTCATCATGCCACTGCTTTGTGTGTCACCAAAGATGAAAAATTCTACTGGTTTATACAAATCTTTCATGGAATTAATGCACAACACCTAAAATATTTATTACCTCTTACCTTGATACATAGAATATGAATATCTTTCATGGCAGTAATGCATAACACTTTAGATATCTATCACTTCTTTTAAGAGTATAGATGGCTTCTTACTAGTTAATTTCCCTAAAATTCAGTAAAAAATGGTGGTCAGTAATGTTTTACTTTCAGAATTCTGATAAGGAATAATGTATTTTCCTTGCATAGAACTACGCTTAAACATATTGCTGAACAAATTATAACCAATTAGAACGCCATAAGGTAAAACAGATTATGTCTATAAAGAAAAAATAATGGCTATGACAAATATAGTTGGTAGTTATATCCTTTCATGTACCTATGAGCTCATTCAGCACTAATATTTAATGCCAGGAAATACACGAGTAGGACAATTCGACAGTACACAACTTTCTGCACTCATAGAAGAGGGCAATATAAGAAGGAAATTATCTAGCAGCCTTAGCGTGTTTACTCTGAAAAACTCTAGATTCAACAAAGCACAATCCTTAGATGATTTTCTAACTCCGTCATCTGTAGATTTACATTAAGAAAATAAAAAATAAAAAGCATAGTAGAAGTGTAGAACAAATATAAGCAAACAAATGAATAATCCCAATTAACTGCCAACTGGGATAACTCTATTTCAATTCTATAAGAATAGCTGGCTTTTCTTTCTTATTTACATGACATCAGAATAGCGGCAGTCCAAATGATAGATGGTAGAATCAAGTTGAATATGTGGGTATTTGAAAATCATCCGATTCGATTGTCAAATCTACTGCACATCACTATAAAACTCCTATCAGCAATTTCATTATTCTTTTTCCACACAGTTATGGACAAATCCATCAAACTAAAGGTTGGATTTAACCAGCAAAGACCCAGATCCAAATTAAGTAACAAAAGCTATTCCACTTTAGAGAACTTTCACAAGAAAGCTACAACAAACACTCGTCAACCCAACTGAACATGATAAACAAAAATAATACAGACGGGTTGAGCTCACCGGAAACCAGAACAAAGAGCCATAATCTCCATCATTGATTGCCAATGCAGCCCATTTAACAGACACATCAGCAGTAATGGGCAATGGAAATGAGAATGGAGCCAGTCAGCAGGCAACAGAAGAGGACGTTCGAGGAAGAGCTCAAGTTGAAGGGCTCTATTCTCATCTCCACTTCCTTCTTATCTCTATCATTTTGCCTATTCCTCTTCCTTTTGGTTGCTACCTGCACTTGATTCTCGCTAAATCCAAATGATTGCAGAGACGAAGAAAACAGAGATGACGGTGAAGGGGAAAGATCCAGAAGGAGCATGAGAAGATGATAAGACTGGCGAACATGGAAAAATTAGTAGCTGGTTGAAAGACACGTCAAAGCAATTATCGAAAGACTAAAATGTCTTCAACTATGATTTTATTGCCATGAAGCAGCCAGGTCGATACCCATGGCTCTTCTATGTAATAGAAAAATATAGAAAAGTAGGCAGCATTATCAGTAAGATACAATTTATTATGCCTTTTGGAATCATGTACATGTAGAACAAAAGCTGAGTTCTATCAGAGGAAGCTCATTAGGAGCATTCATCATAAAATTTATTGTAAGTGGTAAAAGAAGTACAGCACGGGATGTGTGGTAGGCGCACCTCACGAATTTGAACCGTATCAATAACGGAAGATTGGTGGTATTTAAGTGGGAGGAGGGTAGGGGCAGATCGGCACTGCCTCCAGTTTCGAACATGTTTACTGACCGGGGCTAGGCCAGCTAACCCCGGGAATTTCTCAACCAAAAAAAAAAAGAAATTGAAGAAGAAGCTTCAGCCAACGTCACATATCAATAAAACTAACAAATTACAACATAAAGTTATAGTATAAAGTATGGAAATTGCATGATCAAGGTGTATAAAGCAAAAAATCATCTCTTCCCATTTGTCCTTAGACAAGATAAAGGTGCTACAATCTGTAATACATCAACCACCTTGAATTGCACAGATAATATTTCCCATTTGCATCTCAATGTGGTGGGAGTTATCTTTGCAAAGTTTATTTACTAGAGAACGGAAAATACTTTCTCTAACAGCATAACCTAACCTAAGCATGTAATCTAAAATGAATAAAGAGTTATCCAACTTATCTGCTTGAGAAAGATGATAAATCAGTTTCTCAAAAGTTTTTCTCCTTGGTCTGAGCCTACCCTTCAGCATACTGCTCAGCCAATCTACCCCCTCTGTTACATATCCTTGCTTGATCAATCCGAGTATAATAGAATCCTGAGACGATGTTGCAGGTTTAACACCTCTATAGTGCATATCATTCCACAATGATTTCGCTTCCTCAACATGGCCGACCTCACAAAGTTTCTCAATTAACACTGTATAAGAAGCGGGTGATGGTTGCAACCCCTGCTTTAGAAGTTCATATAAAAATTGAAGCCCTTCAGCTATCTTCTCATTCTTGCAGAAACCCTGAATTAGAGAATTGTATGTGATCACATCATGGAGAAGACCTTTCTCAGCCATTTCAGCGAACAAGTTCTGAGCTTCTTCTACTCTTCCATAAAGACACAGCCCATAAATCATGGTGTTATATGTCACTGTGGTCTCTCCATATCCTTTATCACGCATTTGCTTATAAAGACTTTCAGCTTCACTTAGATGGTTAGTTGTTAAATACCCATGGATCAGTGTGTTATATGTATACTCATTAGGATTGAATCCCTTTTGAATCATCTCAAACCATAATTTCCGGGCGTCTCCAAGCAATTTCATTTTACAGAGACCATTAATCATTGTTGTATACATAACGATATCAGGAGCATAGCCTCTATTCTTTAGATCATTAAATATCCGAAAAGCTTCACGCCTCTTTCTCGTTTCACATAGTCCCTGAATAACTTGTTGATAAGTGAATATATCGGGAGAACAATTAGTTGCAATCATTGCGTGGAGAAGAGCTGACAGTCTAAAGTAATCTCCGCTCTTGCATGATTCATAAATCAGTTTATTAAAAGCAACATTACTAGGGGCATGCCCAGATTCCAAGACCTGTCGAAGAAGTTGATGACCTTTTGGAACATTGTTCTCCATACAAAAAGCTTGAATCAAGTACCCAATCGTATCAACATCTGCTACAACACCGAGATCTGTCATATCCTCATACAATTTCCAGACAATGTCAGTTCTTCCAGCTCGAATACAATCTGAAAGGGCTGAATTCCAAATTTTCAATGACGGGCAGTGGCCAACACATCTCAATTCAGTAAACACATCGAGGGCGTCCTCAATCAATTCATTTGCACAAAGACACTCAATGTAGGCCTCCAAACAACTAGGTTGAAGTACAAAGTTCATACTTTGTCGAAGACATTTAGCAGCACTGGCAGCCTTAGCTTGTACAAGCCCACTAAATATTACTTCGTCCGAGAACTGATCCCTTGAAAATTCATTTTGAGAACTAAGCCAATAATAAAACCGAAGTGACAACAGAGCATTCTTTTGTGCCTTCACAACCTCCGTATAGAATCTTGGATCAGTAAAATTAACAGTGGGAAAATCGGATAACAATGTTTGTTCCCATCTTGGCCGTGTCCGGATGACTTTGCACACATCTTTAGCTATCTCAACAAAGCTCTGTTGCGCACTTTGATGATTCTCTGAACTTGATTGATCTGGGTTTTGCGCAGCAACTTCACCTTCAATCCCGCTATTAGTTCCAGCAATACTAAGGTTACGGATTGGGGAATTGCGGGTGCACAAGCTTGTGATAAAAAATGGAGGTCTGGCCATTCAAATCTGCAGATTGTTTAATAAAATTCAAATGAGTATCCAGAAATAATCAAATATTCAGCTAAAATACATGATTTTACATGTAATGCCTCTTCGTATGCACATTTAACCACATACGAATAGCAACATGAGATATAAATGCAAGAAAGAACTTCAAACCAGAAAATTCTTCAAAAAAATTCAAAAGGATACCCAGATATTCCAGCAAAATTTCAGTTAAATACATGAATTTACAAACCTCTTCATAAACACAATTAAACATATATGAATCGCAACATGAGATATAAATGCATCAAAGAATTTAAAAATCCGCAGTCTCAAAAATGCCAACAAAACCTCATCTTGAACACATGAATTTCACATAAAAGGCCTCTTCATATACACATTTATGCATATACGAATAGCACTATGAGATATAAAATGTACAGAAGATCACACTTTTAATGAAAATTTTACCAAGGCAGTCTTCAACAAATTCAAACGGGCATCCAAATAAAATTTCCAGCAAAAAATTAGCTTGAATACATAAGAGGCCTCTTTAATATACATATTAGTGCATATATGAAGAAAAAAAAACAATATGAGATATAAATGCAAAAAAAGATTACACTTTTACTTACAAAAATTACCCTTTTAGCTTTAGAAGAATTGAAAGTTAGCGTCCTGATCCTTCAAGACCCATTTTGAAATTCTTTATAACTCTGTATTGGAACCAAAGTATAGCCAAGGCAGTAGAATCCCGAGATGACGACTGCTATAGAGTAAATTTGAAAGAAAAATGCTTTAGGGAATCGAGAAAATAGCAAAACTGCGAGAAATCTTCTTGATTGGTGAGAATGGAAGGCGGGTTTGTGAAGCTACAAATGAAATCTGAGGAATAGAGGAAGAAGACGAGGACGACTATGATCTATTGGGCCTTTTCTTTTCTCTTGTTATCATTGGGCCTTGCAGAATCTTTTAGTAAAAATTGCACAGCTTCCTGTTTGATCGCCCCCATTTAACCTATACCCAAATTTTTAAAAGTTTTAATTTGTATTCACTTTTTAAACAACTATAGACTCGTTTCTCCTCCTCATTGTCTTCCTTCGTTTTCTTCTTCTTCTTTTCTTCTTTTCTATGATTGCCATAAGTATATTTATCAGATTATTTAAAAATAAATTATAAATAATTACGTAAGTTAGTAGACAATAATTTATGAATATTTCCATGTAATTCTGTTCTTTTCACGTTTATTGTTTTCAAAATTTATGATTTAGATACTATTGGCAATCTGATTATTTTATAGTAGTAATACATTATGAAAGAATAAGGTGATTATTTATCTAGTATGTTAGAAAACTTTTTCCAAAACTTCAGCTTATAATTTATATAGTGCTAAAATTTTTACAAATAAACTAAATAACTTCAACATCTTCTGCAAAAAGCTTTATGACAAAACTAATGAATCTAGGACAAAAAAACTTCAGCTTATTTAGTGCTGAAGTTTTTACAAATGAACTAAATAACTTCAGCATCTTATCTAGGACAAAAAAAACTTTAGCGTATTGCCTTTGCTACTTCAGGCCCGTCTACTAGAATGCTGAAGTTTTGCGTGATTGTCTTTGCTACTTCAGCCCCGTATGCTGAAGTTACGTGAAAAAGTGCGTACGCTTGCAAGTTTTTTTGCAAAGCGGGCACAAGTTAAAACGTGACCTAAAAGCGGGTATAGATGCAAATCCCTCAATCTTTTAGATGGGCTTCACACCTAAGATAGGGAGAAATTCAAAAATAGCCAGATTTACAAGTGGGTGTCATTCAAAAATAACCACAGTTTCAAAAGTAATCAAAATTTAATCACTTTTCATGTAAAGATAAATCTGAACGAAAATACTATTCAAAATTCGAAAAAATATTATACTGGAGTTCCAGGATAAGTATACTGGAACTCTAGCATATTAATATACTGGAGTTCCAGGATAAGTATACTGGAACTCTAGCATATTAATATACTGGAATTCCAGTATATTATACTGGAACTTTCCGTGTGTTGGAGATCCAGCATAATATGCTGGAAGTTCATACACAGGTGCACCGATCTCCAGTATATTATGTTGGAACTTTCCATGTTGCAACAAAATAGTGGCTATTTTTCTAAGACTTTGCAAACACTAACTATTTTTAAATGATCAGTACGAAAACTGGCTAGCTTGTGCTATTTTAACCTAAGAATATGTCAGAAAGATTTTTACATTAAAACTTATTTACGCTCAATTATATAATTTACTAATTATATACAAAATAATATCTTAGAATCTAATATGTCCTATTTTCTCTCCCTCTTCTTCCCCATCCAACCTAGGAAATTGGTAAGTAGAACAACTTTAGTTTCCAAAAAGAAGCAGTATGGTTAAACAAGGAGCGTCTAGAGAGAATAAAGCAATTTGTGAGCAGAAAAAAGATTGTGGTCGGAAATTGTCTAATTTGGCTTTTATCCAATATGTTTGCTCGTTAAGGAAAGTTTCTTTTTTAATTGATATTACTAAACTCCATTGACGACTATTAAAAAATTTCGAAGCTTTAAATTCGAAAATCGAATTTTGAAAAATTACTGTTTGCATGGATTAGGTGTTGTTGCAAATAATTGGGAATATTCTCTAGAGTTTATATCTCAATTTTGATAAGATTTGGTGAAGATTCGAGGTGATTTTGGTTGGAATTTCAAATTGAAACTCGAAAAAGAAGACATAAACAAATTGTATATATTTTGTATGTCAGGTGTAGAAATGACGTACAAAATATATACAACTAACATAGTTGTATATAAATACTATGTACATTGTAGTTGTGACCGGAATTTATGCAAAAAAAAAAAAAATTATTTAAAATGTAGATATATTGTAGATTTTGACCGAATTTGCATATAATTTATAAAAAAATTTAGTTACTTTTCGTAAATAGGAAACTTAGACAAAACTGGGTAAATAAATTTAAAATATCGTATATATGTGAAAAAGTCCCGTTGAAATAGCATGGACTAGCCAGTTTTTGGAATGGTAGTTAAAAATTAGCCTACATTTGTAAAGTAATTGAAAATTACCATAAAAATGACACCAGATAGCCTCTCTAAAGGGCTGCTATTTAAGAATTAGTCAGTGCATCCTAAATTTTAGTTTTCTAGTACAAAATTTTTGAATAAAAATGTCCTGAAAATCTCTAAACAACATCCATGAGAATGATTATTTGTGCACTTGCCCAAAAAATAGCCCCTTAGCTGAAACACGGAAAAAATCTAGCATAATATATTGAATTATAAAATTCATGCGTATAAACTTTCAATACATTGTGCTGGAGTTCAAACTCAAGAACACCTTGTATTCAAATTCTAGCATATTATGCTAAAGTTTACATAATGTAAAGCTAACTTTTTTGCAGTTTTAATCCAGTGACTAGAAGATTGCTTTTGTTAAGCATGTATAACTCAGGTTCTCATATCTTAGATTGAGACATGGGACTAACATGGTGCAAGAAAAATCTCTGCTGCCTTTCGTTTATCACCTCCAATTTGATTGAAGCGTTTTACTTATATTGACAGTGTAGGTTGGTGTTAGTGCATTTTAATATTAAAATTATTATATTAAAATGTATTATTTCTTGTGAAATCGTGATTATAAATTGGCAAGAAAGTGATCATTACTTTGGTGTAACTCATGAAACCACTAATGTTATGATCTATTATTAATTATCGATTAAAGATTAAATTTTGTAACTACCAACAATGTTCTACAATTTTATTATCACACTACCTTATTATTTATTTCATGGAAGAGTTTTTATAAATTTTGTTGTGTTTGGTATGGAAAATATGGTAGTGTGTATGAAAAAGGTGAAATCTAAGGGTGTGTTTGTTATGAAGGAAAATATTTTTCGGAAAATATTTTCCAATTTTTTCATGTTTGGTTGGCTTAAATGTTTTGGAAAATATTTTCCTTATCAACTCATTTTTCTTCAATTGGAGGAAAATGTTTTCCTTATCAAGAGAAGGGAAAATATTTTCCAAAACTCCTTCTCAACCTTCCCCACCCTCCTCACCAACCCACCCCACCCCCTCTCCAAAAAAAAGTTTTTTTTTTTTTCAAATTTCAATTTTTCCGTTACCACCCACCCTACTACCCCTCCTCCCCCGCCCCCCACCCCGCACAAAAAAAATTTACTTTTTTTTTGTAATTTAAATATCTGTTTTTTTTCGTTTTACTGCCCCCCCCCCCCCCCCCCCCGCCCCCACCCCTTCGCCCGAAAAAAAATTTAAATATATTTTTCAGTTTTAATTTTATTATTTATCAGTTTAAAGGCTCAAAAATTTACAAGTTCCAAAATTATGAGTTCGGAGGTTTATGTATTTGAAAGTTTACAGGTTTAGAAATTATAAAGTTTACGAGTTCGAAATTCCGCGGTTTTGAAAGTTTAGCGGTTTAAAAGTTTATGAAATTTGTGGGTCCGGAAGGTTGTTGGTTTGAAAGTTTATAGCTTCATGTTTATTATATCTACATTATTTATGAATACTCTTGAGAAGTCATTTTCCTTATTTGCGTATCAAACACCGGAAAATGAATAAGATTACTACTTATTTTTCAAGAAAATATTTTTCGTTATACCAAACACACCCTAAGTCTCCAACTTATTCTCTACAAAATAGCATATTATTTCTGTTGCAGAAAGGTGTTCATTTTGGTGGAACTTTGGACTCAACAACTTGTCCAGAGTTTGTTCGAGTTATATGACGTTGTCGGGCTGTTGTATCTTGCAGGGGACAAGTCAAGTGTATTACTACTGGACCAGTAAAGATGCTACCGCAGTGGGCTTGAATCTCCTTAAAAAGAGCGAAATATCCGCGCCTCAGCCTGAAGAATATTTATTTTTTCATCTTATTTTTCAACTGTAATTAATTGTATTTTCAAAGAAAATTATTACACTATATAAAAGAAAAATTTGGTCGTAAGCTTGTACTTATGTGGAGCGATCATATATATGATTAAAGTATATCGTTCATGATACGGGATATTGAAATGTAGCAAGGAATTCGAGACCTTTCGGCTACCACAATATTCTATTTCATCGCTTCCTCTTTCCTGTAGAGTAGATGCTACTTGGGCCGTAGAAGATATCTTTTACCCGATAACTGCATAAAAACATATTATATTTTGACTTTGTTGGTTGAAATTCAATCAATAGCTACTGTTGTTTTACCTGTATGTTTGACCCCAATAATGAATTCTCATTGACCACATCTTATGGAGGATCAATTAATAGCAGTAACCCCAATTTGAAGAAGCTCACATACGGAAGGCGCGAAATAATACCCCGAGCAGGAGGTTCAACTAATCAAAATTCAAAAGCCGAAAAGATTCACCTCCAGTGACTATCCAATATATTTTAACATGTTGTAACAAGTAATCTACTTTATTTTTTAGATTAATAATCCCATTATTTAATGAACTACAACAATAAACCCAGTGAATTGTTACTTGTAATTCTTTTTAAATGCCTTGATACTTTAAATATTCTTTTACACTATCGGTGTATAAAAATTAAACTCATTGGTCGTTGGCTGGCATCTGAATGTAGGGTTGTAGTTTAGCATTCTACTGTTAATGTTGATGCATCTGACCTGACTTTTGTAGGCAAAGCAAGTTTACGAAGACGGAATGATGCAAAATGAGCAATTGCATTACGAATACTATCTTCTGGTAGCTTAACTAACGTCAAAATTGTAAGCTAAAAAGAACTTCAATAAAAATCAGATATTTCTGTTATTCATGAGGCAAAGGAAGCAAAACATTTATCATTGTCCGCTCTGGTTCTCTTTCTTTTTTCAGGTACCAAAAATTCCCTACAGTTCAAGTATAGATTATACTTTATACAGACAACACTTCAATGGTGCCTTCACACAAAAAAAGGGTCAATTGAATCATGTTTGCAGCTTATAACAGTAGCACTTCAAAGATCCCGTCTTCCCTAGACTTTCCCATATCAAGTTCTAACCCGTTGTAGGCAAAAGCTCATGATTCTACTACGATGGCTGCTCTGACCACTGATTTCACAAGGACCTGATGATTTTCTTCTGCAAAAGGACTTATTCTTTGTGTAAGTTTGTAATCACCAGTTAGCTTCTCTTGAATGGAACATGTTTAAAGTCCCATCTCCCGATAGAGAGAATCCGGAATGTCACATTGAGTTTCCAGGAGCAGTAACTTGTTCATCCAGAAAATGTATGTATCGATCAAACTTTATGTAATAGGCAACCAGGTGGGTCCAAACACTTCCATCGCGATCTCATGCAGCTGCCATGGAACTAACAACCTCAATGCTCATCATAGATAAAGGGTAGAAAGCAACCAGCCATCACTATTGAGATTAGGATAGTTATTGGTTCGCCGCTTTCAATTATTAAAGAAAACTGAGTGGACCAGTTTTCTTCTTCATGGACATCTGCTAAAAAAAGAATCCAACTTTCTTCTAGAAAAGGAGTGAATGTGGAGGAAGGAGAGGAGAGAGAAGTTTGACTATAAGGTGCAGACAAGGAAAACATTTGCTTTTTAGGAGGTTAATATTGCTGGAAGGTTAAAAGGTCAAGAGGATGAATCTTTTATCAGATGATTAGCATATCATATTTCATTATAAAAGGAACTTGGGCAAAGTGACTAAGGCTATTAGACCAAAGAGGCATGATATGGAAATATAATTGGCAACTCCATTAGATGAGTCTGCTGATAAGAATATTTTGTGAGTGGTGCTGTCTCCTCGAAAACCTCTAACAATCATTGCCTACAAGAAACAGAGATTTAGAGTAGTGCATAATAGTAAAACTCAATGCAACCAGCAGACAAACAGATTTATCCTATTTCCAGGAATGAAGCCCAAGAAATACAACCACAAGATGCTACAATTAAATTACTAATATGATCCAATAAACTAATGTTCTACATCCATCAGCATTGCCTCGACTCAGTTAAGTATGAACTCCATGTCCTATAAGTAGATCTACACATAAAAAATCCCTGGTTAATTCCTATGCATTAAACATCAAACAGATTTATCCTATTTCCAGGAATGAAGCCCAAGAAATACAACCACAAGATGCTACAATTAAATTACTAATATGATCCAATAAACTAATGTTCTACATCCATCAGCATTGCCTCGACTCAGTTTATGTATGAACTCCATGTCCTATAAGTAGATCTACACATAAAAAATCCCTGGTTAATTCCTATGCATTAACATCAAAGAAATATTATTTTTTAGACATCCTTTCCAGCCTCTTAATAATGGCGCAATAGAGTTCAAACATGTTCTACATCTTTAAATGCTTTAAGTGCTTATAGTTCTATCCAATAAATTGTTGCTGGCCCTGACAGTCAGGTCATCATAAAATGTCCTTATTTCTAGTCATGACGTTGTGATGCGTTCATCTTCGCTAGTCAAGAATGAAAAATATTAACTAAAACACTCTTGTAGGGTCCAAATAGAAAGAGAAAAACATTACCACCCACTTATAGAAAATTAGCAATACCCAAAAACATGGAGAAGGAACAACTATTCTTGCAAATGGTAGATAAATGCTAAAATATGACATCACATTGAAAAGTTCATACCTGAGATATTTGCTCCGCGTGAACAAAAATATTTCTGAATATCCGACGAATATATGTGAAAAAAACTGCAAGGGATCAAATTCTGTGTTTTAGAGAGCAGAAAGCGATAGCTTTTAGGATAAAATCACAGTTAAGAAAAGATGAGGGTTTCACAAATACGAGAATGAACAGCACTTGGTTAGTGTGAAAAGGATTCACATTTGATTGGCACAGAAGCCAGGCAAACATTCGTGTATAGTTGAGAAAAAGCAATAATACTGGAAGAGCATCATATGCACTCCATCATTCTTATTTAATCGATAAAAGGTAATTTTACATCTAATAATTTATGTACTCCCATCATTTACAAAGCAATTTATCAAGATTAGGGACAAGAATTGAACTATTCTGAGATCCTGTTGTTCTTTGGGTAGAGTAGATGGTATTAACATAGTAACTAACTTCAACTGGAATGCACTAGAGAACTATGTTGCTCGGACTCTAAAAATGTTGCCACACCCATGTCAGATCCTCTAAAAATGCACTACTTTTGGAGGATCCGACATGCACCCAACAACATTTTTGAAGAGTCCGAGCAACATAGCTAAAGAAAAGAACTGCAAAGAGAAGTGTTATTGGTGAATCACACAGTGCATAATTGCAATGGAGTCGGTTATCTTCAGGTATACACTAACCATCTATTGTCTCCAAAATTGTCAACTGCTGCCAATTAATCCTACGAGATACAATACCAAGAGCAACGTTTCTGACCTGCCAAAATTATTACCAAAATGAATCAGAATTTTCTAACTGTTTCCTGACAATAATCAGTGCATTCTACCTAACAATAACTCCATCTCTATTGAATGTGAAAAAATAATAATAAATCTTACTCACCTCATCAAACACAAGATTGATAAATCTCAAGGAGAGCAGGAGAGTAAGGATAACTTCAGCAACAGGGACGCCAAAGTTGGCCAAAGGGGCTATAAACCACCGCAACGCAAAAGCTATTTGCTCAGGTGTTGTTGTTGATAGGAAAACACTTGCACTTTGGAAGATCTTTAATCAAAAGAGAGCTATTTTATTAGAAACAGTTTTTTTAGAATCAGAAGGTTACTGGGAGTTAAATTCAGACAAAACTGGAGTCCCTCTGCACATTGATTGTTTTCTTGGGAATTCAGGAGGGAACGGAAAAATTAAAGTTTATAGGAGATAATGAGATATTCAGGAAGTCAAATCCAGAAAATTCATTGATCATACAGTTTGGGATCCATAGATTCTTCCAACTTGGATTATTTTAAGTTTTCCAAGGACTTCAGCAAGAAGTTCAAAACTTTAACAGATTCTGAATTTTAGGCAAGTCAAACTAGGAAGAATGGGCAGACAGTCATTTGCTTCGTAAAGGTGAATGCAGAGAATTTTATACAGTAAGTGGAAGATCTTCAAGTTTGAACTTAAACGTTAACAAACTGAAACAGGTTTACATCATCTAGATGAGAAAGAAGCCACATGTTTTCATTTGAAAAGTGTACCGTAGGAGTGCAGAACTAGTTTCCTAGGTCTACTGGAAAACAAATGGCAAGTTGCTACTCACAGTGAAGGTTAAACATGCTGATGTAGTAGCGGTCGATAAGCCCTTTCTAGTGAGTTGTAATGGCCCCAACTTCAAGATTACATATTTATAACCTTCCAATGACGCAGGAAAAGGTGGTAATCCCATTACTGAAGGTGGGGGAGCTCTTGAAGAAATAAGGGAAGGTGTACTGTCTGTACTTAGGCCCAACATTATAAATAAGATCCCGGACAGCAGTGTGACTCTCCCCAGTTGATCCTGTAACCATATTAGACAATCAACAAGGGAATTCACTAACATTATCAAATTTGTAGTAGAACAAACAAGGCAGATTCTCCATTAGAATTTCAAGAAAACTTTTTGAAGCATAAAGCTCATTAAGATTCAAGGCCAAGCTTACCTTCCACACTTGTTCAGGTTGGACCAAAATAGATAGTATAGCTAAGTACAGAACCAGTGACAAACGCATGATTATATTTGATTTTGCCGGTAAAATAACCAGAGTAAAGAGCCATGCCTGCATAACCAAGAAACAGATATCCAAAGCAAAATTAGTCTTCGACAACCACAAAACGTGGATGAAGGGAATAAAATATATGAACTTTTCTTTCGTCACCGAAAAATAACCTCTTGGTGCCGTTGAAAGCAATCA
The DNA here is from genome assembly GCF_000715075.1 of Nicotiana tabacum. Taxonomy (NCBI): domain Eukaryota; kingdom Viridiplantae; phylum Streptophyta; class Magnoliopsida; order Solanales; family Solanaceae; genus Nicotiana; species Nicotiana tabacum. Next base: position 52,368,244 of record NC_134086.1, read on the forward strand.
ATGCCAAATATAAAAAGTCTTTTAGGACTTAACAATAAATGCTTGAAGAACTCACGGAAAAACAGGTACCACAAAACTGTAGCAGTTCTGAATAAAAATATTCTACTATGCTATGGGCAAAACATGAGTCCGGAACTCAATTGTGGTCTTTTTGGACAAGTGTGACATAAATATGTGTAAAAAAAAAAAGAGTGACCATTCTATATATAACGCGGTTTTATACCACGCTATACTTTAATGGTGTTTTGGCCGTTAAAGGATAGCGCGGTATAAAACCGCGCTATATGCTTTATTTGTATTTTCACGCATAGCGCTTTAAAATACAGCGCTATACATATCTATATCTATCCTTTCAAAGCGTCACTGTTTTCCAGGACTACTAATTTATGTTTAGTATAAATAAATTTAGCTACAATTGACTTTTAAGAGAAAACAATTTATCTCCCATTTTATTAATTTATTGAAGGAAGGAAAATCTGCAAATAATAAAAAATAAATAAATGCAAACAAAAAGTATAAATCCATAGTGGGACCCATCACCGGGCTCACATGCAAGCCGTGCAACTACTGTCAGATTGAAAAGGATAATGAGAATGAACAAAAAGTATAGCGCAGTATTTTAAAGCGCTATGCGTGAAAGCACAAAATAACGCCGTTTTATACCGCGCTATACTTTAACGGCCAAAACACCGTTAAAGTATAGCGCGGTATATTTACCGCGTTATATATAGAATGGTCACTCTTTTTTTTTTACACATATTTATGTCACACTTGTCCAAAAAGACCACAATTGGGTTCCGGACTCGGCAAAACATAAAGCTTTAGCAGGGATATACTCCATCTACTTCCAGCAGCAAATAATTACCACTGTTTTTCTCCAGCAAATGGGTTAAGTCTTTGACGACCAGCCTAGCCCCACCATATTTCTTATTTTAATTTCCCTTGAAAATGTATAGGATCTTCTCTATCACGCCTGCTCAATTCTGGAGTTGTGTTAAATAACTAACAATATAAATCTGAAATTAGGATTCCCGTGATCAGGGTTCATCAGTTCTACAATTATAGCCAAAATTGAATAATCCAATAAAAAATAAAAAATCAATGCAGACAATTCACAAATGAAGCTCTGTGAAGCTACTTGGCATAGTGAACTGCATGTAAATCATTATTCACAAACTGCTTCCTATGAGCCAAAGTATACACTTTTTTTGGTATTCTTTAGCATAGCTAAACACGAAAACTCAATAACAGAACCATAAAATACAATTCAGAAACAACCCACGAACACAGCAAAAACAAGGAAAGCCAATGACGAACCATATTATACAGTTCAAGAACAACCCAAAAAAAAAGAAGAAGGAAAATTACACAAATGAAACAGAAAACTCCCAGTAACTAAATTCAACAAGTTCAACCCTTTTCACACACAAATCCCAAAAAGACTTACTCGTAGTGTCTCATACTGTCTCAATTTATGCAACACACTTCCCTTTTTAGTCATCCAAAAAGAATGCCACCTTTCTATAGAAACAATTTAACTTGAAAATTATTGTTTTACACTCAATGAGATATTATAACCACACAAATATCTAAGGCTTACTTTAGAGTACAAATTTCAAAAGTCATCATTTCTTTCTTAAGCTTTGCCCAGTCAAACGGTGCCACATAAATTGGGATAGAGGGAGTAAAATTTATATCAATTTGATTCTGGGATCAACATAGTGCAAGAAAGTGAAAACTACATATATGAAACACAAAACTCCCAATAATTAAATTTAAGAAAGTTCAACACTTTTCACACTAAAAACCTAAAAAGACATAAAATTTATACCAATTTGATTCTGGGGTCAATAGAGTGCAAGAAAGTGAAAGGGGAAGGTATGTACTGAGCAATGGGGCTTGAAGTTGCACCAGATATGGCTCTAAATAGTTTATCAGCACCAAGAAAGTTTTTTGGTGACCATTTTTCAAGCAATTCAGCCCAGTTCACTGAACCCTTAACACTATCACTATTTGCTGCACAGCTGATAAAGGTTCTTGATTTTTTGGGTTGAAGATGGAGATAAAGGGGCTTTGTTGTAAAGTTTGGAGTGAAGTGGTGGTTGAATATTGGGAAGGATTGGGGTCTGAAGGCATGGATTGAAGAAAGTGGGGGTGTTAGTGTGGGGTTGTTGTGGAGGAGCTTAGTATACATGGATGGGTGACGATGAGGAGGAGGAGATTATAGTTTGGAGTACAATTTACAAGGGCGTGAAATGAAAGCGTTTTTATTTTTATTTTTATATATTTGAGTTCCAATTGGGATGTTTTATGGGGTTTATTTGTGGGGGTATAAATTGCAATTTTGGTCCTCAAGCTTAGACATGGATTGTATTTCAATCCCTGGAGTTAATTTATTTTTTTTCCTTGTAAAAGTTCAAATATTATCATGACGTTATTTGATTTGTCTTACATTTGTCCTTTGTATTATTTTTCATTTCATGAAAGTCCGCCACGTTAAATAAAAAAATTTCATATTCAGTTCTTAACTAACAAATTAATTTTTATATACCTTCTATAATAATTTAAAATATACCCCCAAATAATTAAAAATATCCAAATATACTCTTACATACCTTTACTGTATGACAAAATCGTATCACTTTTGTTTCACGGTCGAAAAATATTAGTGAAAGAGATATTTTTTACACGAAAAATAATAACGAGAGCTTTCATGGACCAAAAGGACGACGGGTAAATATTAGACAAATCTTAAATCCTTGTGTATTTGGATAATTCTCTTTTCTTTTTGACTTCATATCTTAGTTGTAGCTTTTCATTTATCCTTCCGTAATTCGAACTCCCAATCTATAATCAACAGAATGATAGTTGATGCAGTCATTAACTAAATATTTAAGGTTCACTCATCGATCTAAATGATAGAAACTAAGGGTGCACCAAATGGTGTAAAGACTCAGGTTCTCTATCAATTTTCATAGTAAAAAACAGTAAATAAAGAACACACAATATTTACGTGGAAAACTCCCAGCTCACGAGATTAAAAATCACGACCGATCTTAGTAGGATTTCAACTTCACTAGCTAAACAAATTTCAGATTATAACCTATTGCAATCTAGGAATTAAACTCTTAGTCATTCACCTCTTACAATAACTCTATTGTAAGCCCTTTATAATAACTCTATTACAAAGCTACACAGTTGACTAACTCTAGTCAAACAGCCAAAAGCAATAATGGTTTAAATGATGTCCTACAAAATGCTTCCAAAAAGTTGTGTGGGAATTACAAGTAAATAACATAAGACAACGACACAATAATACTAAAGGACACACGACATATTCAATATTGGAATTTGGTCCTTTGTTTTGTAGCTGATTTGTTCTTCAATGCATCTGAGGGAAATAGAGGCAGCTACACATTTGAGAGAATGTATGTTTTGTAATTGCAAGTGTTAGGTTAAAGCCTTGTAACATGTTGTATATATAATTATATATGAGAGATCATGAGAGTAGTTACAAGCGCATTTCCAGTCTCTAGCAAATTGCAGTTGTGTTGTTGTACTGTTGCAAGTACAGTGCAACAGCTTTAACAACTGTATAGTTGACTTCCACGACGACTTGAGGACCTGATCCTAACTGTTCCCTATGCAGTTCCCTTGTCTATTTTCCTTGAGAATAAAGCCAGACAACAGGGTATGTTTCAGTGAGCACAATGGACCTGGTTGTATCAGGTTTCTATATGGTTCTTTCATGAAGTTTGACAAATTATCAAAACCAGATTCGCATAACGTATAAATTTTTCCCCTTTTTTATGATGACAAACTTAGAATTGATGTTCCCTAATCAGATATCCACATGTACCCCCTACGAATTAGACTTCTTCCCCTCGAGAACCAGTTTCTTCTCCATCAATTTTCTTCCCTCTTTTGGCATCATTTAAAAAAATCAGACAGGCATATGCAAAAAGAAGTCTAGCAACATTAGCTCATGCCACTTGTGTGCACACAACATGACTAAAAATAGAACACAAGAGTATAACATTGCATAAAATAGGCAAGCATGCTTATTAATTATAAGAGGGAAAGAAAACCTAGGAGTAGCAGTACCATAGTCACACAAATATTACAAATAAAAAAAATAAAGTACCATAATAAAAAAAATTAGAATCAACAAAAGGACATGATTAGGAGAAGACTGGGAAAAGGGTGCAAAACAAGGGACACTGGATGGGGAACAAGAAGGATTAGGGAGCAAGAGCCTTGATGAGACATCCATTCGAGCATTAGCAGCCCTTTGATCATTGATCAACTGCTCTTTCAAGTTCTCCAATTGTTTCCTCAACTCAATATTTTCAGACTTGAAACGGGAAACCTCTTTACCTTGAGCACTACTGGAACCACAGGTTCCTTGCTGGCCCGAGTAAGCTTAGACTAGAATGGCATTTTGTGCTTTCAAATGCTTAATCTCTTCATTGGAAGCCTTATGAACATTGATCAATTGAGAGATAGTAGAGTTGTTTCCTACTCCTCCATTCTTCACTATATACTCACACTCTTCCAAAGTATTCATAGTGAACATTTAAAGTCTTGTCCCAACAGATGCTTTCCCTAAAGGAACCTTAAAGTGTTCAAAGACTTTGGTAAGGAGAGACCCCCAGGGAAACCCATGATTCTTATCCTTGAAATCTGCTACCTTCAGCATATGTTCAATCATAATCCCACGTAGACTGATGGAAGAGAAAGAGTCTAGTGCTTCTAGAAGAATCAGGTCTTCAATGGAGGCAATAGACCTCCTCTCAGCCCTAGGCAGCACCTTGTTCACTAGTTCAAACAACAGATGGTATTCTGGCAGAAGTCCCTTCTTGTGCACTCTTTCCCCTATTTGAATAGCTTTTTTCTTGATAATTTCTTAAAGTCAGGGGAACCAATTCCCTCCATAGTCTTCAGCCTAGCAATATGTACCTCAAGAATCTCACCCAGAAAGTTCTCATCCATAACAAAGTCCTTTACATTCACCTTCAAGGAAATTGTGCCCCCATCTACCACAAACAAGTCAACATAGAAGCTTCTCACCTTATCTTCATAAACTTTTGAACTTTTGACTTCAAAAAGATGGGTCCACTTCTGGAATTCCACAATTTCTACCAGTTGTCTCATGCCTAGTTGTTCAAGAATCTCAAGATCAAAGACTCAAGCCCACAGAACCTTTTGCTTCTTTAGATTTGCCCTCCTCTCTAACTCAGATAATTCCGCCGTTGGCTTTTTGGAGGAACCAGGTTCCTCACTAGTACTTTGCCTCTTTTTGAGAGGCTTTTTATTCTCTACTTTCTCTTTCTTCACTTCTCCTTCCTCCTCTACTTCATTATCCTTGTCACTCACATGTTCTTTTTTAGATACTATTTTTTTTTGCTTGGCAATAATAGTTTTCTTTGAGTTTTTCCTCACAAAAGGAGTGGGTTCCTTAACAGTCTCCTCATTATCCACCTCCACTACTTCAACAGGAGACAAATCCTCCTCATTAATTGATCGACTTTTCACAAGCCTCCTTCTGTTTTTCTTCTCCTTATTTACTTTCAAGGAACTGTCAAGTGCAACCTTTCTTTGTTGTCCAGTGTTGAGACATTTGGGAACAGAATCCTTTGTGACTTTTTCCCCCATCCCTAGTAGCTATATACTGTATCACAGACAGATCATCAATATCATCATCATTATCACTAGAATTACCCTTAGACACAGACTTTATTTCTAGGTAAATAATATCTAATGGAACACTAACATGGTGGTCAAAAGGGGTAGTGTCAGCACTATCCAAGGGTTGTTTTGTAGAACCACGAGTTTCATCCCAAGTAGGAGTAGAAAACTCCCCTTGGGCTGAGGGACCAGGTCCCTCTGTAGGTTCCCTAGTAGTACTGACAGGTACTTGTTCCCCATTACCATGTTCTCCCCTCTGACTTAGTGGTTCCCCTGGGTCTTTACACCAACATCATCGGTCATAGATTTCCCAACCGACTTCTTCACAGCAACATGCTCTTTTTCAAGAGAAGTAGAATCTGATTTAAGTGCATCACTCCCATCTTTATCACCCTTAATACCCAAACTGTTGTATTAGTATAAGAAGATAGAATATTACATGATGTGGACGAGATACTCGGAGCAATCCGAGCAACACTTGGACCTTTAAAAATTGCAAACGCATGTACACCCTCATCAACACTAGGAACCGACTTATCATTCAATTGCTCTTTCTCAATATGCTGACTCGATACCTCAGCACCTTCATTCCTTTCTACAATTTCTTCTATGGTTTGAAGGAATCAAGATGTAGAGGTAGTTCATTTTGAGTCGACTTTCTCAATAGTAGCAGAAGGAGATGGAGAAGCAACAAACCTTTTGGGAGTTTGGCTCTTATGGCTGTGATGGGGACCAGAACTAGATGGTGTGGGAGAAGGGACGGTGGGTTTGGGTTGGTTAGAAATTGGGGGTTTTGTGGGTGAGATTGTTGGCTTAGATACAGATGGAGGTGCCTTGTTAGATGGAGACAAGGTGGGGTTTTCTTCAGTTGCTTTGGGAGATGAAGTCTGTGGTTGAGTCATAGTTGATTTTGAGAGCATGAAGACAAGAAGAGGACTTGGGAGAAAAATATTGTGTTCTATGTTGAAAATGAAGAGAGAGACCTATTTTTGGGTATATAAAGTGAAAGGGGGGGGGGGGGAAAGTTACAAACGGGTGTGAGAGAGGGGAGACGGGTCATCGGGTTAATTTGTAACAGATGTAATGTTTGGTCTTAAAGGGCATTAGAATAGGCAGGAACAATTAATTATGTGGCACTCTAGCAGTTCAAAATGCAAAAAAGTCTAAGAGGAACTACTAACCTGAGCCATAGGAACCAAGTTCCTTGACAGTTTTTTGAAAATATAAGCATCAACTTCCAGATATTTGCAATGTCACTTGTTACTTGTTTGTCCTGAATTTGCCATGCGTGTCTACCTCTAATGGTATAGAATTGAGTTAGATGTAGCTAGAAAATACTTTTCAGCATTGTACCTTTCTTTCCTTTCATAGTCAATCATCGAGGGACCAGGTTCTTAGTTTAGCTTGATCAGCCCTAACTTTAGAAGATTTCTTTCAAAATGTTCTCTACTGAGTGCTTTGGTAAAAACATCTGCTATCTGGTCCTCCGTTTTGCATAACTACAAAAATAAGTCCTTTTCGACATTGTCCCTCAAGAAGTGATGTTGCACATCAATGTGCTTTATCCTTTTTATGCCGAACCGAGTTCTTTGCCAAGTTGAGAGAAATCACACAACAATGACACACAATCTGTAAACCCACCAAAATCTTCTAGTTATTTCTTGATCCATAGCAATTGGGCACAATAGGAATCAACAACCATATATTTAGCATCCGCAGTAGAAAGAGCCATAGAGTTCTATTTTTTGTACCCTATGAGATCAAACATGACCCCAAAAATGTGCCATTTCAGATGTATTCTTTCTATCCACCAGATATCCAGCATAATCAGTATCATCATATCCAACTAGGTCAAAAATATCTCCTGAGGGATAGAAGAGGACTAGGTGCTGCATTCCTTTGAGATACCTGAGGATTCTCTTGGCAGCCTTCAAATGAGATTCTTTTGGACTTGATTAAAATCTAGCACACAACCCAACACTAAACACAATGTCAGTCTACTGGCCGTCAGGTATAGAATAGATCCAATGATACCCTTATACATAGTTTTATTTATAGGAGAACCAGGTTTGTCCATGTCTAGGAGAGTAGAAGTAGCAACGAGAGTATCAATGGTTTGAGCTTTCTATCTCAAATATTTTCAGTAGCTCCTTGATGTACTTTTATTGACTTATCATAGTACCTTTTGAGGTCCGCTTTACTTGTAACCTAAGAAAGAAGTTCAGTTCTCATATTATGCTCATCTCAAACTCACTTCCCATGAGCTTTGCAAACTCCTCACAAAGGGAATCATTTTTTGCACCAAAAATAATATCATCAACATAGACTTGTACGATCAATAAATTTCTCCCTCTTTTCTTCAAGAATAGAATATTGTAAATTGTCCCTCTAGTGAAGTCATTCTCCAGAAGGAACTTGGACAATCTTTCATACCATGCATGAAGGGCCTGCTTCAATCTTTATAAAGCTTTGTCAAGCTTGAAAACATGTTCAGGATGTTCATGATACTCAAACCCAGGTGGTTACTTGACAAAAACTTTCTCCATTAAATATCCATTCAGAAATACAATTTTAACATCCATTTGGAATGATTTAAATTCCATATGATATGCAAAAGCTATGAGAATTCCGTTCGAGCAACAAGAGCAAAGGTCCCATCATAGTTAATCCCTTCTTCTTGATTGTAACCCTAGACCACCAGCCTAGCTTTGTTTCTTGTTGTGTTGTCAAACTCATCAAATTTATTTTTGAACACCCACCTAGTTCCAATCAATGTTCTGTTTGAGGGCCGACGAACTAGGTGCCACACTTTGTTTCTCTCAAACTGATGAATCTCTTCTTACATAACAACAATCTAGTGAGTATATTTCAATGCTTCCTTGATATTTAGGCTCATTTTGAGACAAGAAAGCTGAGAAAGCAAACATATTTCTTGCCTTAGATCTAGTTTGAATACCAAATTCCAAGGGAGTGATCACATTTTGAAGAGGATGTGAACTCATGTGCTTCTAGTTAGATACTTGAACTTCAGAATGTGAGGGACCAGTTCCTCCGTATTTGACCCATCATTGGCATCAATATAAGTATGAGTTCCGCTTCTTTGTCCTGCATCAGGAGTGCCTAATACAACATCAACAAACCTATGCTCAGCTTCAGTTGTAGTGATAGAGGGACCAGGTTCCTCTATTTTGGCTGGAGATTCTGCTGCATCTTCTTCACCAACATCCTTGACTTGACTCATTAGATTAGTGTTCCCATTTGCCATATTTATGACTTCTCCAGGAACCTTTGAGAAATCTCCATCTTGATTATCCTTATCATGTGAATCCTTCCCACTTGAGTGGTGAGATTTATCAAAGATCAAATGCACACTTTTCTCTACACATTGAGTCCTTTTGTTGTAAACTTTGTATGCCTTGCTTTGAGAAGAGCAACCAAGAAAAATTACTTCTTCACTTTTTGCATCAAATTTTTCCAATGCATCATCAGCATTGTTGAGAACAAAGCATTTGCATCCAAACGCCCTTTGGTAGGTGATAAGTAGGGATTTTGACTACTTATTTGTACTCTTTTACTTTCGTTTTAGCTCAAAATTGCTTAAAGGTATTCCCGAAAACTAATGAAATGTGCTTACTTGCAGGAGTGTTGGAATATGAGTCAAAGAGATGAAAATTAACTCAAGAAGGGGTAATTTTGGGACAAGGACTACAACAAAGCAAAGAGCAAAATGCGGGCCGCACAATATTGAGTGCGGCCGTAGACCATGAAGAAACCTCTAACAGATTTCCTTTGCAAAGTGCGGACCGCACAATTATTGTGCGGACCGCACAATTATTGTGCGACCGCAGAAGATGAGGTTCAGAGAGATGTGATTCTGGGTCCATGAAGAAGTGCAGACGCACCATTATTGTGCGGCCGCATAATTTAAAGTACGGCCGCACTCAGAAATGTGCGGTCCGCAGAAGTCTCTCATGTCAATCTCAAGTTCAAGAGTGCGACCGCACTCAAAAATGTATGGTCCGCGGAATCTGAAGAAGTGCGACCGTAACCCAGAATTGTGCGGCCGCAGAAGTCCATCCTGTCAAACCAACTTTAAAGTGCGGAACGCACATAGAATTATGTGGTCGTAGAACCTCCGCAGGGACAATTTAATCTGATAATTTCAGTTGTGTATAAATAGTCTTTTTTGTCAAAATTAGGTCAAGTTGGAGCTTCAGAAAGTTTGTAGCCATTTTTCTTGACTGGTTTTAGTAACTTTAGCTTACTTTAGTGATTAAACATTAGATTTTTGTCTTTTAATTTTACAATATATGTTTATTATCATTTCTTCTTTAATTTCTTTATTTTCATCTATGAGTAGCTAATTTTCTAGCTAGGGTTGTGACCCAACCCTAGTGTGGGTACCTAATGGGTGTTTGATTTAGGGCTTATTTATGGTTGGGTGTGTAATATTTAGCCTAATTCTTGCTTTAATTTTAGAATTAATGGTTGCAAACATTGATTCAAGCCTATTTGACTTAGTCTCTACTTGAGAAGGAAAGATTGAGTCTAGGAAAACTTAGCTAACAATAATTGGGGTGAACTCAAGAAATTGATAGTCCCAGTTAAAGGGTTGAATCTAGAGATAGTAAGACCCGACTTGAGCATCTATCAACTATTTTGTGAATTATCTATTTGGACTTGAGAAAGCCAAATTGGGCAAAACTACTCTCTTACCGAGAGGTATTGAGTGGATAATTGCGTGCTGATTTCTATATTGCGTCCTGACCAACGAAACTTGCTCTAAAGTCCACAACCCATTAGGCAACCACCTAGGTGGAAGTCACAGCCCTAGATTTTTTACAACTTGAAAAACAACACCAAAAATATCATTCTCTAGTTTTATATTTGTAAACAATAGCTTAATTTAGAAGTATACAAAAATAACAAAGTATGTGGAAGTGCATTTTGGACACATTATACGCTTAGTCCGAGTATATACCTAATCCCATCTACTCTCCCTGTGGATTCAATCCTAACTCCTAGTTAGATAATTATAATTGCATCGACCGCTTCACAACCCCAATTTGAGGTGTGAACTTACGCAACATCAATTTTTGGCATTGTTGCCAGGGAGCTAAAAATAGATTTAGCTATATATTTGGTTTTGTGTGTGATTTGTCTTCCTTTCCTTCCGGGTTACTAATCTTTTTGTGAAACAATTGTAGGTGATACAATGTCTCTCAACAATAATGATCCTCTTGGAAATGTGCCATTGGGGGATGACAAGGATGATGACCAAGTTGATGAGGTTCCTCTTGAATCTCAAGCAATTAGATGAAGCCGTCTACCTCAAGACAACATTCCCGTTCCACCCCCACCTCCTCCAAGAGCTGTGGCACATCGGGTGTTACCGATGAAGGATAGACAAGTGCTATAGTCCCGCCCCGCATTAGGGCAGGAAACTTTCAAATCACAAATGTCATGCTTACATTGGTGGAAAAATGGGGATTCTTCACTGGAGCTCCGAGTCAAAATGCATATAAGCACTTGAAAGGGTTTGTTGACACTTGCTAGGGAGTAAACAAACAAACGTCTCCGAGGATGCTTTGAGGTTGAGGCTATTCTCTTTCTCTCTATGGTGGAAGGCCTTGGATTGGTTAGAGCGTTTGCCATATCATTCTATCCATTGATGGGATGAATTGGCCGAGAAATTCATTTCCAAGTTCTTTTCTCCCGGGCATATGGCAACTCTTAAGGATGAGATTCTAGCTTTCAAAAAAGAACCCAATGAGCCTTTGCATGAGATATGAGAAAGGTATCGTACTATGGTGAAAGAGTGCTCGAACAATGACATAACGGAGGCTATAATTAAACAAACTTTCTATAGGGGTATAAACACTACCAATCAATGCATGTTCAACCAACTTGCCGGTGGAAACTTCATGATAACGCCATATGCGGAAGCTTGTGAGATTCTTGATGAAATGGCGGATACTTCATCGGCATGGAAAAGTAGAGCAAACATTCCTCAAGGTGATCCAAATGTGATTCACTTACATAAAGAATTACATGATCATGGGAAAGCAATTTCTGAGTTGACCACCACAATAAATCAACTAGCAAAAGCTCAACTTCAACAAGTGCAAGGTCCCAAGCAAGTAAATGCAATGGAAGGAGTGAGTATGATGGTAAATAAGAGAAGGCAAAAGGGTCTTCAAGTGCAAAACCGGGTTAAAAATTATGTGTAATATGATAGTTTTGATCGGGATGAACAATACAATGAGCAAGAAGAAGAGGTAAAATATGTGAATAACTTCCAAGGGCAAAGAAACAACAATCACATCCCGAATCAACAACAATGGCGACCACAAGGAAATAGGAATTCAAACAATCAAGTCAGTTGTAACAATCAAAACAACCAAGGGAATTGGAACAATCAAAGCAATTAAGGAAATTGGAATGGTAAAAATAACCAAGGCAATTGGAGTGACAATAATTAAGGCTATTGGGGAGGCAACAACCAAGGAGGGTGGAACAACAACAACAACCGGGGGTCGGGTTTTCAAAGGCCTCCGATGTTTCAACAATCGAGCAATCCACCTCCCTATCCTTCCCAAGGTCCAAGTTTTTCTAATAATGAGATGGTCCAAATAGAGAACATGTTCAAAGAAATGATGGAGAAGAATACCTACTCTAATGCTCAACTAGTCTCTCACAACACTTCAATTCGCAATTTGGAAGTTCAATTGGGCCAAATCTCACATGCTTTGAACACTCGTCCTAAAGGGGCTCTACCAAGTGATACGGTGGTGAACCCAAAGGGTAGGAAAAACATGGGACATGCCATGGCCGTGACTATAAGGAGTGGAAAAGGTGGGGAAGCAGCCACCTCAAGTCAAAAGAAAATTGTGGATGATGAACAATTGGTACAAGAAGATGAGATGCCAAGCAATGAAGTGAAAGCAAATGATAAGGTGATAATTGATATTGATGACAATGTGGAGGAGATTGAACCCGTCCAGGGAGCACATTGTTGACATGCCGAAATCGATAGTGTCAAGTCTAAGACGCCAATGCCAAGTCCTCCTCCTCTATATCCTCAAAGTCTTGCCAAACAAATGGTGAGAACCAATTCAAAAAGTTCATTGAAATGATGAAGAGTTTGTCTATTAATATGCCATTGGTTGAGGCCTTGGAAAAAATGTCGGGTTATGCAAAGTTCATGAAGGACTTGGTGACAAAGAAAAGATCGATGAATTGTGAGACTATAAAGATGCCACATCAAGTGAGTGCAATTGTGCACTCAATGGCTCATAAATTGGAAGATCCGGGTGCTTTCACAATCCCATGTACAATTGGAAGTGTGGACTTTGCCCAAGCTTTATGTGATCTTGGGGGGAGTATCAACTTGATGCCCTATTCGGTGTCCAAAACTTTGGGAACTGGGATACCAAGACCCACGTCCATGAGGTTGCTTATATGAATCCACCAAATTATAGAGTACCTGATTCTCTACAAGATTCTGTTGAGAGCACTTAGTAAAGCAGTAAGTAAATGAGGCAGAGGATTTTTAAGTGGAAAAATCTCACACAAGGGGATAAAAAAATCACGACCTACCTTGTAGGATTTTAACTTCACTAACTTGTAATCTTACCTATTATAAGACACTTTACAATACTTTCTATTACAAAGAATTTACTCAACTAAATTGTGGTACCTTTACCACAAGCCACTTTGTGACTATCCTAGTTATAAAGGCTTTTTCTAACTTGTGATGCTATCACCACAAGCCACTTTGTAATTCTATGATTACAAAGACTTTTTCTTATGACTAAATCTAGTCACAACATAAACTCAACGAGTTTACAGATTTACAAGAGGATTCCTAATCAGTATGCTTTTAGATAAGCGATTTAGGAGATATGGTAAGTACAATAGCAAAGTTACAACTCAACTAGGACATCAAACATCAATCTTTTAGGAACTGGTCCGTAGTGGCGTTCAACCTTGTTCTTCAAGCTTGAGAGGATGATTTTTCTGTATGAGGAAACCACAAAAGCATCAGGTCCTTGTTTGGTTCCTAGTTCCTGAAGCTGTAGCAATTCATTTTTAGCTGAAATCTGTTAATGCTTGCAGTAATCCAAGTAGGTCAGGTTCCCTATCTGGTTCTTAGCCATAAGTTTGTTAGATCATCAAAACATTATGCAAGAGCATTTAAGATTTATCAGTGAGGTTACAAATGGCGGATCGTACAATGAAGAGACCTTTGGGTATTATTGATGATGTGTTGGTTCGTGTTGACAAGTTCATAATCCCGGTGGACTTTATGATTCTCGATTGTGAAGTGGAATATGGGGTGCCTATTATTTTGGGTGGACCTTTCCTTGCTACGGGGAAGGCTCTTGTTGATGTGGAAGCTGGTGAGCTCACCTTCCGGGTGGGTGATGAAAATGTGGTCTTCTATGTGTGCAAATTTATAAGGCAACCGAATAGCAATGAAGTTTATTCGTTCGTGGACTTGGTGATCGATGTGATTATTGATGATGCTAGTGCCACAATAAATGTTGAGGATACTTTGGAAGTCGTTTTGCTCAACCTTGATAATGATGAGGAGAAAGAAGGCTATGTGGAATGTGAATGCATTACACGGGATGGGGTCGTACACTTATGAACCCCGCAAGTTATCCTTGGATCTTGAAAATCGGAAGAGTCCTCCAACAAAGACCTCAATCGAGGAGCCTCCCACTTTGAAGTTAAAGCCATTGCCTTCGCTTCTCAGGTATGAATTCATTGGCTCTTCTTATACTTTACCGGTTATTCTTTCCTCTTGTTTGACTAACATACAGGTAGAGTCCACATTGGAGGTGCTACAAAGGAGGAAGAGAGATATAGGATGGACATTGGCGGATATTCGGGGCATAAGCCCCACTTTTTGCATGCACAAGATTATTTTGGAGGAGGGTTTCAAACCCTTCGTTGAACATCAAAGGAGGCTAAATAAAGCGATGCAAGAGTTGGTCAAAAGGAGGTCATAAAGTGGTTGGATGCCGGGGTTGTTTACCCCATTTTCGATAGTTCATGGACTTCTATGGTGCAATGTGTCGCAAAGAAAGGGGGCATGACTGTGGTTACCAATGACAAGAACGAGTTGATTCCCACAAGAATGGTAACCAGGTGGAGAGTGTGTTGACTACCCCAACCTCAACAAAGTCGCAAGGAAATATCATTTCCCACTTCCCTTCCTTGATCAAATGCTTGATAGGTTGGCCAGCCATGCTTTCTATTGCTTCCTTGATGGGTATTCCGGCTGCAATAAAATTCTTATTGCTCCGGAGGATCAAGAAAAGATTATTTTTACATGTCCCTATGGTACTTTTGCATTCTCGCAGATGCCATTTGGGTTATGCAATGCATCAGTGACTTTTCAATGGTGTATGATGGCTATCTTCACCGACATGGTGGAGGATTTTCTTGAGGTCTTCATGGATGACTTTTTCGTGGTCGGAAATTCTTTTGATGATTGCTTGAAAAACTTGGATAAGGTCTTGGCAGAAGTGAAGAAACGAACTTGGTATTGAATTGGGAGAAATATCACTTCATGGTCGAGGAAGGAATGCCTTGGCCATAAAATTTTAAATAATGGTATTGAGGTCGACAAGGCCAAAATAGAGGTGATTTCTAAACTCCTACCCTTACATCCAGGAAGGGAGTGAGGAGCTTCTTGGGTCATGAGGGGTTTTATCGCCGATTCATCAAGGATTTTTCCAAAGTGTGAACCCCTTGTGTAAGCTTTTGGAGAAGGATGCCAAGTTCCATTTCAACGAAGATTGCATGTAGGCATTCGAATTGCTTAAGTTCAAGTTGACTACTACTCCTATTATTACCACACTGGATTGGAGCTTGCCTTTCGAGCTCATATGTGACGTAAGTGATGTAGTGGTTGGAGCAGTTTTGGGGCAACGAATCAACAAAATCTTCCATCTGGTCTGCTATGCTATTAAGACCACGAATGATGTCCAAGTCAATTACACGGTGACCAAAAAAGAGCTCCTTGCTATTGTCTTTGCTACGGAGAAAGTTTCGCCCGTACTTGATGGTACATAGGTGATTGTCCACACCGATCATGCGACGCTTCGGTACTTAATGAGCAAGAAGGATTTAAAGGCAAGGTTAATGCGGTGGGTGCTTTTACTGCAAGAGTTCGATATAGAGATCCAAGACCGCAAAGGTAGTGAAAATCAAGTGGCGGGTCACTTGTCTCGATTGGAAGAGGAGGGGGGCCACATGTCAGCCTTGAGATTAATGATTCCTTCCCCGATGAGTAGCTTCTAGCAATTTCAATAACCAAGATGCCATAGTTCACTGATTTAGCAAATTATCTTCTGAGTGGAATTGTACCGAATGAGTTCTCTTCAAACCCAAGGAAGAAGCTCAAACGGGATTGTCTTGACTATTATTGGGATAAACAGTACCTCTTCCGGATTTGTATCGATGGTGTGATTCGAAGATGTGTATCAGAGGAGGAACAAGTGAAAATTCTTGAGGCTTGCCACTCTTCACCATATGGTGGTCACCATGGTGGAGCTAGAACGACAACAAAAGTGTTGAGTTATGGATTTTATTGGCCTACTCTCTATGAGGACTCTAGTGATCTAATCAAGCGTTGTGATAAATGTCAAAGGGCCGGTGGGATTTCTAAGAAGAATGAGATGCCCCTCACCACAATCTTGGAAATTGACATCTTTGATGTGTGGGGCATTGATTTCATGGGATCATTCATGAGCTCTTGTGGAAATACTTACATTTTGGTAGTTGTGGACTATGTGTCAAAATGGGTTGAAGCCGTGACTTTACCCAACAACGAATCTCGAAGTGTGGTGGCATTTTTGAAGAAGAATATATTTACAAGATTTGGTACTCCAAGAGTTATCATAAGTGATAGGGGTTTGCATTTTTGCAATAAAGCTTTTGATACCTTACTCACTAAGTATGGTGTCACTCACAAAGTCTCGACCCCCTATCACCCTCAAGCAAGTGGTCAAGTGGAAGTCTCCAACCGGGAAATCAAGAGTATTTTGTCAAAGACAGTGAATGCCAACCGGACGGATTGGTCAAGAAAACTTGATGATGCTTTATGGGCTTATAGGATAGCTTACAAAACATCGATTGGGATGTCTCCATATTGGTTGGTGTTCGGAAAAACTTATCATATTCCGGTAGAACTTGAGCATAAGGCCATGTGGGAATTGAAGAAGCTTAATCTTTAATGGGAAGTCGCCGCATACTTAAAGGTGACATAATTGAATGAGCTAGATGAGTTTCGATACCATGCATATACATGTTCATCCTTATATAAGGAGAAAATGAAGTACCTCCATGACAAGTACATTTAGAGCAAGGAGTTTAAAGAAGGTGATCTTGTGTTATTATTCAATTCTCGGTTACGGATGTTTCCGGGAAAGTTGAAGTCAAAATGGAGTGGCTCGTTTGAGGTTGTTGGTGTAACACCATTCGGTGCATTGGTCTTGAAAAATAAGAATGACAAAGTGTTTAGAGTCAATGGGCAGCGGGTGAAACACTATCTTGGAAAAGTTAATGATGGCAACGGCGTGGCGGTTCTTCATTTCAAATGATTGGTAATTTGCGTTGTGCCGCGACGTTAAATAAGGCGCTTCTTGGGAGACAACCCATATGTCTTTTTCTTTATCTTTTTCTTCTTTTTTAGATAGATTTTGTTTTGTGATAACTAGTTTTGAAGTGTATGCAGGAATGAGTGTGCTTTGTAGGGACTGTGCCCGAAAAAATAGCTAAATGTTGACAAAGTGCGGACCGCCCATTTATTATGCGGACCGCAAAATTTTGTATTCCACAACAGAGAGGAATCTATGGCCGCACAACTGGAGACCCAAAAATGCAACTCTCTGAAGTTTGAAATAGCAGAGAAATGTCCATTCTGCACCGCACTTGAAATTGTGTGGTCCGCACAGATTTCTACGGCTGCACTCACTTTTGTGCAGACCACAGAACTTCAGTTAGGCTTAGGTAAAGAGTGCAGACCGCACTCAAAATTGTGCGGCTGCACTCAGCTTCACTTTTGACCTAATTTGGTCAACCTATAAATAGGTCCTCATAGCACTATTCACAACTTTACACACTCTGAACTCTTGAGACCTAAGCAAGCACAGTGCGCACACATTGTTTCACTTTCCACACTCATTTCATCAGTCTAGATTCTTCCTTGAATCCTTCATCACTGGTATGTTCAATTCATGTTTAGATTTTTCAATTTTTCTTAGTTTTTGTTCTTCAGTAGAATAGCTATTTTTAGGCCTAAAATATCAAATATTCTTCATGTGTACTTAAAATTATGTGGGTAATATCATATGCACTCATTGGGGGCTGGGTAAATCATGTATCATGTTTAATTTTCCAATACCATGTCTACCTTGTGCAAAAAATTGAAAATCTTTAGTAAGTGCCATAGGATTTCAAATTGTGCAGGCGCACATTAAATTATACGGTCCGCAGATTCTGAGTTGGGCATAATATTGAGCAGGCAATGTGCGGACCGCACTTAAAATTTTTGGGTCGCAGAAAATTGTGCGATCTACATAAAAATGTGTTCGACCGCACTTTGAAACTTTAGAGAACCAGTAGTCTGAACCTGGTTTTGTGTGGCCGCACTCAAAATTATGTTGTCCGCATAAGGCAGTCTACGACCACACTCAATGTTGTGCGGTCCGCACTTTCACATCTGTGAACTGTCTTGTTTTTCTGCAACTGATAACTGCTTCTATACTTTAACTGACCTATGTGCTTTGTATTGCAAACAATGATTTGGTCACGAGGTAGAGGTGATACTTCTAAAAGGAGGGGTGAACCCTCCCTAGGCCGAGGCAGGGGCAACCTCCCACTCTTAGTCCAAAGAGCAATAAACAAGAAGGCTACTTCCAACAGAGTCCTCGAACCCTTAGAATCCAGTGAATATCTCTTGTCTAAGGAAGCCTTAGAGGGAAACTCTGTGCAAGCACAACCCGTTGCACAATCTCAACCAAAACAGTTTCCGGGTAGACAATAATTGAGAGATGAACCCTCATCCTCTGCTATTTATTCTAAGGGTTAGGAAGAGGGTAGCCAAGATTCTGAGCCCTCTACCTCACATGGCCCCACAACACCTATCCCCGTTGATGATTATGATGATGCTCCTGATGATGGTAGAGGAGGTGACACTAAAGTGGGCGGCCAAGAGAGGTCGAAGAAGAAGGAGATATGGGAAGATAGATTTGTGAGCTTGACAACCTTCACAAGGTTCAGAGAATGGTAGCCCCAGAAATCGCTCACACTTGAGCGGCAATTCTTAGTGAAGGACTTGGATAAATACAATTCAAATGTCCTTAGGCAATTAAGGGAGCACAAGGGGTGGATGTGGTTCACCCAGAGTGTTATGGATGCCAATGAGCACTTGGTACGTGAATTCTATGCCAATGTGGCACACATCAAGAAAGGTACCAAAGTGACCAAAGTGCGAAATTTGAAGGTCAGATTCGATCAATGCACTCTAAACGCTTACATGGGATTTGAGAAGGTCGAGGTTGTCCAGTACATGGAGAAGCTTTCTATGGGTGATGCAGCTCGCCCTTGGCTAGTAGAGATCCTTGCAGCTCTAGGACCACCACCACCGTGGATCACAGTGGGGATTTCCATCGCAAGAGACACCCTCAATTTTGAAGCAAAAGGGTGGCAAACGTTTGTGCACACCCGGATAGACCCGAGCCGGAATGAGAACAATATTCCACTCCCCCGAGTAGTTTTGGTGGCATCTATCATGGCTGGGTACCCAATCAATGTGGGTGTCATCATGTCGGCCAATATGTTAGTGGTTGTTCGAAAAGGTAAAAGCTCCTATCCATATCCCAACACCCTCACATAATACCTTACAGATGCAAAGGTGGAGCCGAGGAGATTTGATACACTGGTGCGGGTCAAAAAGCCTTTCTCATGGTACTCTTTACGAGGACCGAGGAACCCAAAGTTCAAGGGTAAAGCAAATACCACTGGTGTCCAGTCTGATGAGCCAACGATGGTGGTTCCAGATGCAGCTGCTAAGCCTTCTACAGCTATTATGCCTTCCACAGCAGTCGGTCCTTCCACCGAGACGACTGACATGCCACCACCTCCATGTACCAGTGCCTGCCTCATCCACATATCCACTCACTACGCTGCGAATCTCCCAGACATTGGCGAGTCTCAACAATTGGATGCAGACAACTACTTCAAAGCTGTCTGAAACATCCAATGTTGTTGCAGCATAGTCTTCTACCCTAGTAGCATCACAGGTACCTCCGTTAGTGAAGGAAACATTGAAGAAGATTTTGAAAAGCCAGTAGACCAATATGGATACTCTAGTGGCACATGGGGGAGTCATTGAGGAGTTGGGAAAACAGGTGAAGAAGATGCGGAAATCTCAGGCTTCGAAGAAATCAGTGGATAGATTGAGAAAAGAAGTGGCCAAAATAGCATCCTCTGGGGATATACCTCTTGATCTGCTGATGGAGTAAGCATTAGCAGCACCATCAGTACCCGAGGCATCAGAGGCAGCAGCTGGCCAACTTGAGGAGCCAGATCTTGCTAACCACACTACTGAGGAGGTGATTCAGATGTTCACCAACCCCGTTATTCCCCGATCGGAGGATGATGAGATCCAATTGAAGGATCCCGAGGGTGCTGATGATACCATGCACACTGAGACCACATAGGGAGTTCTCTTAACTCTCTACTTAGTAGAATAACTTCTTATTTACTTTAATAGCTTATTTTTGATTTGGTAGCTTCTTTTTATGTTTAAGTGAGCAATAAGCCTTTGGTTTTCTTAATGACACAGTTCTTTCCAAAGGTGGGTTTTGTGTGAACTGGGTGGCTCTTCCCAATGATGGATGGAGTGACAACCTTCTTAACAGATTGAGTCCATTTTTGATGTTTAGGTAAAAATAGTAGTACTAATGAATAAAAAGGGTCAAGCATACTTCACTTGGTACCAACATATTTAACTACGACCTTATGGTTAAAATAAGTTCTGATAGGCTTTCAATGTCTTTGCCTTATGTTATGATGATCTAACAAACTTACTGTCAAGGACCAGATAGGAAATCTGACACACTTGGACTATACTACAAGTTAACGGATTCCAGCTAAATGTGAATTGCTATAGCTTTAGGAGATAGGAAACCAAATAAGGACCCGATACCTTTGTGGTTCCCTCATAGCAGTACAAAGTCAATTGGACATAGCTGGAAGCGACGCGACCACCTATACTATTTCTGCCTACACTACACTGTTTCCAGTGCTCACTTATTCCTTGACCAACTAAAGTGCTTACATCATTTCAATTGATGTCATCAAGGTTTATCAACAATGAGTTTATATCAAAACATCACTTGAACATTTCTGTTTCTCATTCAAGCCTTTTGTACAACAGAGAAATTAATTCTCACGAGCTTGAAGAACAAAATTAAACACTACTACGGACCAGTTCCTAAAGTTAGTATTTTGTTGTCCTTAATTGAGTTGTAACTTTATGATTGTTCTTATTGTATCTCCTAAACTACTTAGCCAGAAGTGTTGATTAGGAACCCTCTTGTAAAATCTGTAAACTCTCTGAGTTTATGTTGTGATTAGGTTTAGTCATAAGTTAAAGTCTTTGTAACTAGAGAGTGACAAAGTGGCTTGTGATAAGAGTATCACAAGTTAGTTAAAATCTTTGTAACTAGAAAGTGACAAAGTGGCTTGTGGTGAGAGTACCACAAGTTAGTTGAGTTGAATTCTTTGTAATGGAGTCATTACAAAGTGGCTTGTAATAGGTGTTTACAATTTAGTGAAGTTGAAAGCCTACAGGTGTGGGTCGTGGTTTTTCTCCCCTTGAGTTGGGATTTTTCCACGTAAAAATTCTGTGTCTCATTTACTTACAGCTTTATTAGCATTCTCAGCATAACCTCATAGAGGACCAGGTACTCTACTGATTGGTGGACTCATACAAACTAACAATTGGTATCAGAGCAGATTCCTCCTATCAGGCTAATACCTAGGAATGATCCTTATGGCTGCTCCACCAAATTTTGAAGAAGGTCAATATACATACCAATCATAAATAAGTTACACTCACTTGGTGAAACCATTCCTAGAAACAAGATAGTGAGTAAAATCCTCAGTATTCTGCCTAGCCCTTGGGAAAGCAAGGTGAATGCTATAGAAGAGCCGGTTGAAAATCTGAAGACCTACAAGATGAAGAGGAAGATAGACAGTAAAAGAAGAGAACCGAAGAAAGAAAAGAACCTGGTACTCAAAGCTGATAGTAATGACTCAAGTGAGGAAGACAGTGACATGGCTTACTTAACCAAAATATTTCAGAAGATGGTCAGAAGAAATGGAGAAATGCTAAAAAGGGGCAGCTCTAGCAAACCAAACAACTATGATCTCTATCATAAGTGTGAAAAGCCTGGACACTTCATCAAAGACTGTCCTCTCTTGAAGCAAGAATTCTCCAAGAACAACCCTGAAAAAGTAGCCAATAGGAACCCAGTTTCTTTCAAGGACTTCAAAAGAAAGAGATCTATTGACAATGTGGTGAAATAGGCTCTTGCAGCATGGGGAGATTCCTCTATTGAGTCTGAAGATGAAACTAATGCTGGTGATAGTTCCATGATGGTAGTTGAAGGCGAGGAAAATAAATATGACTCAACTTTTTCTTTGATGGTGTAAGGCCCCGAAAAGTTTTTCCAAATAACTTGAGATTTCGTCGTGCCAAGGTAGGCTAATTATTTTATTTTGTGTGCAAATGAGGATTCATGATATAATGGGTATCAATTGGATATGTTAATAATCATATAAGTCATATTAGAGGTGAATTGGGGTCTAAGGAGAGGCCTAAGTCTAAGCCAAGTTGGAAAATTTCATATTAGACGAAAGTTGTAAATGAGTGCGCACAAGACCTCACTTTGAACAATCATATCTCCAGTTATATACGGAATTGTGTGATGCACAACCTATCATATTAAATCCCATTGAGTCTAGTTTCCAACTCAACAAATTGTTCGTCATTTGGAGGTGTATACAGAAAGTTATGACCATTTTACTGAGCCTGTGTCACTAGCACGCCCAGGTGCCCGATCGCGCTAGTGGACGCGCATATTGCGAAGCTTTCTGCCTTCGTCGCGCTACTTTAGCACGACCGGGTGCACGATCGCGCTAGTGGAAGGTTTTTAAATACACCTAAGGACCAGAAATAAGAGAATTTGAGACATTTCTCAAGCTTAGGGCTTCCTCTACACCCCAACTCGACCAAGGCATCCAATTGCACACCTAAGGTGAGTTTTTAAGTGTGTTTTCATGGTGATTTCACTTCTCAATAACTAGTTACAACATGATTTTGATTGGATTTCATAGGATTTCTTCAAAATCTCAAGAACACCCCAAAGTTGTCTTTCAAGATTTGGTCTACAAGAGGTAATCTTTTACCCTTAGGCTTACATATATGGAGTTATTATGGAAATATGAGTATGAATTAAGTGTGGTAACTCATGGGGTGGTGATTGGAAGCTATAGGTGCCTAACCTAGGTTGTGTTGGTGTTGTAGAGATTGTGAGATGGGTTATTGGGGTATGATTCTTGGGTGTAATAGTATTATGTATACATGCATGTACAAATTAGGTTTGTGGGAAGATTGTTGATCATAAATAAGTAAAGATTGGGTTGGGGAATGAAGAAATCTTATAAAAGTGATTTGAAATCAAGATGCTCAACTAGTGTTTGATAGAATGCTCAAATGAGCTGAAACCATAAATACCTTCCTAATTTGTGTTCAATTTTGTTATGTCTCAAGTAGATTGGGACTGCTAGAATTTTCGGAACGTCGTAATAATTTAAGGAAAGCTTAAACGAGGTATGTATGGCTAAAACCCCGTCTTTTAGAAATTGAGCTTTCATGGTGCCGGCGTAAATATTGTAAGTTCAAAACGTGATTGATGCAGTACTTGCTTTTGGTTATGTTTAGCGAATTAATGTTGTGAAAATGTATGTGGTAGGTACTTATTCATATGTTTAATGTGTTATTCTTGGTAAATGAGGATATGTGAAGATTGTGAACTATGTGTTAAAATGCCTAGATTTAAAGTCTAGTTTAAATTGAAAATGTTATGCCAATACTATGTGAAATCCTCTATGTATGAAGATGTTTGAAGTAATCAAACGAATTTGGGAAATAGAGTGTGGCCAATGTACCGAGAACTTGAATTATAATTGTACCTGGTGATGCCTATGACATGAGAAAATATGAAACAGATTATGAAATGAGCCTCGATTTTGCTTTCCATAAATGACTCCAATAATAAAGTGTCCTAAAGGCTTTGTACATAATTTATGCCATAAGTGGTTGTCCGAGATAATGTTTTGCCTTATGAGTACATCTAATGTGATCCGGGTTGTTACATACTTCGATGTTGAAATTGTATATTGTCATGATTGGAAAAGAGTAATTCAAGAACAATTGGTGTAATTGTTTGCTTATGCCTTTGATGTGTGTTTTATTGCGGTATGCTGTGTCCCCTCCTTTTTGGAAGAATCCGTTGTGTTTAAAGTTCCAATGTTAATAAACTTGAGGTGTATGATTTCTGAAATATTGTATATGCCCATGATTCATGATTCCCCTTATGTGTACTTGACATATTGAATTGAATAGCTTGTTGTTGAAATTGATATTGATGTGAAATATGTGGAAATAATGTGAAATGTGGGAGAGAAGAGATTGAGTTGTGAAATGTGGCCTAGTGCCAAGTATGATGTGATAATTGTGGCCCCAGGTGCCTATGAATTGATATATGTGAAATAAAGATTGAAATGAGATGATTAATGAGAAAGGAACAATGTCTTGGTAAGACGGACTAGACGATCGGGCCATGATCGGACACCATGCCGCACACATGGTGGTATTGTGCTGATATTGAACTCCGAAAATTGAGAATGAGATTGTGATTGAGGTACATGTCTCAAATGAGGCGACCTAGACGATCGGGTCGTGATCGGACTCCGCTCAAGAAAGCGGTGGTATTATGAATGATGATGAACAATATCAAGTGGCCCGAACTAATGTCATGGAAATTATGTGAAAGATTACATGGTTCGTTTGATTTGATGATGTGGTGATTGTTAAAGCTTTTGAACTACCTTTATGATTCCTTTATTCTTGTTGATAGTTCTTTTTAATTAGATGGTGATTAGTTATACATACTAGTGCTATTCAACGGCACTAACGTCCCTTTTGCCGGGGGCGTTGTATCGTTTTATGATACAGGTAATTCTACAGCAAGCAGCATCGGCCAGTGATAGCAGTACCCTCTTCCCAATAGTCTTGGTGAGCCCCACTCCATCCCGGGGTCATGTTGTATATCTTTTGTTAAATTTCTCAATATATTTTGAGGTATAGCCGGAGCCTTGTTATCGGCATTTCCATATTACATTACTCTTCAGTTATGTTTAGAGGCTCCGTAGACAGGTTATGGGTAGTGCTGGGTATTGGATTTAAAATTGAAATATTGATGTTTGGCAAAGATTTATAAAACTTGTAATACTTTGATAATTATGACTTAAGTTGCTAATGAAAATGAAATGGGAAGTTGTTAATGAAATACTTACTAATTCTGAACAATGGAGTTCATCTCCTATTTAATCACGAGTTGGCTTGGGTAGAATGAAACCTAACAGGCTTGCTCAGTCGGGTTTACTCGGTTGAGCACCGGTGGCGTCCTACGGTTTTTGAGGCATGACAGATGGCCCAATCAGATGATAATGGAGACAATGACAACAAAGAGGTAAATTTCAGGGATGTTCAGAGAAATCTGAAATCTTACTCTCCTAAGAAACTCATATCTTTAGCTAGTATATCAATTGATGCCTATCATAGTCTTGTGGAGGATAGGGATTCCTTGAACTTAGAATTAGGAGAAGCTGAACAAACTAGAGATGACTTAGTAGCTGTAGTTATTGACCATAAGAAAACCATTGAAAACTTCAAAGAAGAAAGAAATGATCTCTTGCCAGTAATTACAGACCTAAGGGAAACAATAGAGAGACCAGGGACTAAGTCAAAACCTGGAAATTCTGGAAAAGGAAAAGAGATAGCTAGTGAGGAACACATTAGTCTTGAAAATGAGTTGAAAGCTGTGAGAACTAGGATGTGTGTTGAAATTGAGAAAAACAAGAACCTCCAAACTGATCTGGAAAGAGTAAAAAATGATCTTGAAAAGTTCCTAAGGTGGACATGGTCCTCAGAAGCTATCACTGCCATGTACACTAATAATGGTGGAAACAGGCAGGGAATAGGGTTCCAAAGGAAGAAAACTCCTTACAACCCTCACAACAAGTACTTCACTATTTCTGATAATTAGCTTTGTACCCACTATGGGAACAATGGGCACTTCAAAGAAAATTGTTAGGCCAGGGTTCAATCTATTCAGAAAAACAAAGTGTTTGCTAAAAAAGTGACTACAAAAGAGGAACCAGGTTCCACTCACAAAAAGCGCACATTATCTGCATGGACTAAGAGAGCTCTTATTCATCCTCTTGTCTATTACAAGGGACCCAAACTTACTTGGGTTCCTAAAACTAACTCTTGATCTTCTTGTGTAGGGAATATTGAAAGGAAGCGGTCAATAATGGTTCATGGATAGTGGGTGTTCAAAGCACATGACTGGGAACACCATGGACTTTCTTTCACTAAAAGCCCTGTAAGGAGGGAGTGTATCCTTTGGCAATGGGAAAAAGGGGTATATTCTTGGAGTTGAAAAAGTTGGGAAGTCACTCACTCATTCTATTGAAAATGTGTACTATGTCAATGGCCTTAAGTACAGTCTCTTGAGTGTCTCTCAGATCTGTGATAAAGGAAACAAGGTGGAATTCTTGCCCAAGATATGTACAGTTACTGATCTGGTAACTGGTGAAGTGGTACTTGTGGCCAAGAGATACGGGAACATCTATGTTGCTGATTTCGAGTCCTTACAAAGTGGTGATCTGAGTTGTCTGAAAGCTGTTGATGATGATGCTGCACTGTGGCACAGAAGGGGCACACAAGCTTTTCTCTTCTGAACAAACTAATTCAGAAGGACCTGGTCCATGATCTGCCCATGTCAAAGTTCAAGGTGCAAAAAATTTGTGATGCCTATGCTAGAGGAAAACATGTGAAGTCCTCTTTTAAGTCTAAAAGGGATGTGAGCACCTCAAAGCCACTAGAGCTTTTACATATGGACCTATGTGGTCCTATAAGAGTGCAAAGTAGAGGAGGAAAAAAATACATTTTTGTGATAGTGGATGACTACTCTATATTCATATGGACTCTGTTTCGTAGAACTAAAGATGAAATCTTTGAGGTGTTTGTGGCCTTTGTGAAGCAAATCCAGATGAAGATGGAGTCTAGAGTCACATGCATTAGGTCAGATCATGGAACAGAATTTGACAATGCCAAATTTGATGAGTTCTACAATGAAATGGCATCACCCACAACTTCTTAGCTCCCAGAACTCCCCAGCAAAATGGAGTAGTGGAAAGGAAGAACAAAACTCTGGAAGAGATGGAAAGAACAATGCTAATCGACAGTGGAATTGCAAAGAACTTCTGGGCTGAAGCGGTCAACATTGCTTGCTACTTGGTGAACAGGTGCATAATCAGATCCTTCCTGAACAAAACCCCATATGAGTTGCTGAATGGAAGGAAACCCAAGCTTACTCACCTAAGAACATTTGGGTGCAAATGCTATGTTCTTAATAATAGAAAGGATCAGCTTGGTAAATTCGTTGCCAAGAGTGATGAAGGATATTTCTGGGTTACTCTTCTCAAAGCAAAGCGTACAAGATATATAATAAGTGGACTCAATGTGATGAGGAAACTGTTTATGTTATTTTTTATGAGTCTTATCCATCCTGTGAGAAGAGTGCTGAAGAAGATCAAGATGGAGAACCCTTACTAGTCCCTAGTGAAGTCATTGACATGATAAATAGAAAGGCAGATATGATGAGCCAAGTAAAAGAGCTGAGTGAAGACAATACTGCCTCATCTTCAATGGAACCAGGTACTTTAACTACAACCACTGAAGCTGAAGAAAAAGTGGTTGATGCAGTTCAGGGTACTCCACTAGCACTTGAGAGAAGAACATAGGAAAACTAGTCAAATGTACCCACATTCTCTCTAAATGAACCTCAGACAT
This sequence comes from Nicotiana tabacum, assembly GCF_000715075.1. Taxonomy (NCBI): domain Eukaryota; kingdom Viridiplantae; phylum Streptophyta; class Magnoliopsida; order Solanales; family Solanaceae; genus Nicotiana; species Nicotiana tabacum. The sequence goes on from NC_134086.1 coordinate 52,396,160, forward strand.
CTAACTGGAGACACAAATGCTCTTATCCTTTTGACAACATAATTACCCCTCTAGATTCCAGGGTACAAACCAGGTTAAAATCCAGAAATTCACTTGCCTTCTCAGCCTTTCTCTCCCAAATAGAACCCAAGAATATCAAGGAAGCCTTGAAAGATGCAGATTGAATTACAACCATGCAAGACGAGTTACATCAATTTGAAAGGAACAATGTCTGGCACCTGGTACCCAGACCCTCGGATCGAACCATTATAGGAATCGGGTGGGTATTCAGGAACAAGCTTGATGAACATGGAAATACCACAAGGAACAACGCCAAGCTAGTGGTTCAAGGCTATAATCAGGAGGAAGGGATTGACTATGATGAAACGTTTGCCCCGGTCGCTCGCATGGAATGTATTAGAATTCTAATCGCTTTTGCATCTCATATGGAATTCACCTTGTTCCAAATGGATGTCAAAAGTGTATTTCTGAATGGACTTCTTAAGGAAGAAGTCTATGTGAAGCAACCTCCAGGGTTTTAATATCAGGAACACCTTGAATATGTGTTTGAACTGGACAAAGCACTGTATGGGCTGAAGCAGGCTCCTCGAGCTTGGTATGAAAGGCTGTCAAAGTTCCTCTTGGAAAATGGCTTTAAAAGAGGGAAAATTGACAACACCCTATTCCTAAAGAAACGATGATGTTATCATTTTTGGGGCAACAACTGATTCTTTGTGTGAAGAATTTGCAAAACTCATGGGAAGTGAGTTTGAAATAAGTATGATGGGGGAACTGAACTTCTTCTTGGGTCTTTAAGTAAAATAGTCCCCAAAGGGTACATTCATTTGTCAGCAAAAATACATCAGGGAGCTCTTGAAGAGGTTTGACATGGAAGCACCAAAGGTGATAGACACTCCCATTGCTACGACCACTCGACTGGACATGGATGAAACTGGGCCTCCTGTGAGTCAAACCATGTATAGAGGCATTATTAGGTCTCTTATCTATCTTACTCCCAGTAGACATAATATTGTCTTCAATGTGGGGCTATGTGCAAGGTTTCAATCAAATCCCAAGGAATCTCATTTGAAGGCAGCCAAAAGAATTCTGAGATATCTTAAAGGAACACAGGACCTGGTTCTTTATTATCCCTCAGGTGACAGTTTTAATCTCATTGGATATGTTGATGTAGACTATGCAGGTTATCTTGTGGACAGGAAAAGCACTTCTGGAATGGATCACTTCCTAGGTTTATGTCTCATCTTTTGGGGCACAAGGAAGGAAAACTCAGTGGCTCTTTCAATAGCTGAAGTAGAATATGTAGCCGCAAAATCCTGTTGTGCATACCTTTTATGGATCAAGCAGCAATTGGAGTACTTTGGGGTACTCACTGAGAGTATGCCCCTTCTATGTGATAACACCAGTGCACTCAACATGGCCAAGAATCCGGCTCAACACAAAAGGACCAAGTATATTGATGTGAGGCATCACTTTCTGAGGGACAATGTGGAGAAAGGGTTGATATGTATGAAGTTCTGTAGCACAGAAGACCAAATTGCAGACATCTTCACCAAGGCATTAAGTAGGGAACATTTTTGAAAGAAACAGAGTGAAGTTGGGGCTTTTAAGCCCAATTGATAACTTGATTCCTTATTATTTGGCTATGAAAATCACCTTCATGAAAAACTAGCTAATAGTGTTTTCTGGCCATATCTAACTCACTTCAATACCGTTGCAGGTAAATATGCATGATGAGTATAGAAGCTGTAGATGCAGTGCATGGATGATAAAAGAGGATTGATACTTTCAAATAACAGGTCAAGAACCTGGTTCTTGTACCAAAGGTTAGTAGTTCTGTGCATTCTGTAATACACGTCTTAAAAAGGTACAAAACACAACTGACATTTCATCCAACTTTTCAGACTTTGCTGTCACATCTCTTCACTTCAAATCGTTCCATCTCCCTCTGAAATGCTGCACTTCTCCACGCCCAACCACTATTTTAGAACCGGTCCCTATCTTTCTCTTCATAATTATCCATTTTTAATAAAAAAACCTCTGTTCTCCACAAATCATAAGTCCTCCATTAGAACTTCCCAAAGTACCTTCACTCCATCTTTCCATGGCTAATACAAACTCCGACCTCCCTGCCTCAGTCATACATGTTACTGAAAAACCTATGGAGTCCTCCGTCCCTTCTGAGTCTTTTATAACCACTCATACTCTCTCTGTTGAAATCACACCTCACCTAAATTCTCAGTCTCTTTCCATTTCAGAAACCCCTAAAATTACCGATCTGTCCTCTCTATCTTCTGAGATACCCACTAATTAAAGAACAAGTGGAGAACAAAGTCAAAGGCATAAGGTCGCAGAGGGTTCCACCATTGTTGCTGCAGATTCCGTGGTAGCAGTAGTGCCGATTGAGAAAGACAATGTTGTAACCATCTTTGTGGTATCTGCTGACGGTGTCCTATAGGAGATAATTACTCAGAAAAATGTGGTGCATGGTATGGGGGAAAAAGGAGCTATAGTGCTAGTTGAAGACGCTACACTAGCAGAAACTACTAGGCTCTCACATGAGGAACCTGATCCCTCTCCGGAGGGCCCAGGTCAGGGTTCTCATTCCCAAGACAGTTCTGCTCCTGCATTTGATTTTGCGACTCTGGACATTCAAGCTCCTGAGATGAGGTCCAGTGATAAGGAGGATCTAGATAACCTGGCTCTCGATGCGTTCATAGTTAAGCGGAGGGTTGTGTCCACTCCTGAGTCTTCTACCAAATGACCTGCTACCAGGTTGCAAGCTAAGGTGGCCTACGACTCTGCCCCTTTAAAAGAGCAAAAAAAGTAGTAAGAAGCAAAGGAGGAAGCTGGTGAAAGATAATATGCCCGTAAGTGATAAGGCGATCCCTATGGTAGAGGTGGAAGAGGAAACACCAGATGAACCTGGTTCACTAGTTAGACAGTCTTAGAAAAGAAGCAGCTTGCTTCAGTTGAGAAGGTTTCAACCTCTAGCTCCAAGTTGAAGGATGTTGTGAGTGAGTTTTCAATGTCTGATGGGGATGTGTTAGTCAAATCCAAGGGAAAAAAGAAATCAAATGGTGGAAAGTCCGACAAACGAAAGTTTGAAATTGTTCAGGAACCTGGTTCTGTGAAGAGGATGAGAAATGAAGTCAGCCTTGGTTCAGAACGCCTGAGGCACCAAAAGGTTCTGTTGGGTCGTACATTTGACCTAGCAATCTCTGAGATGGCTGGTATGCGACAAATTCTTCAAATGGTTGAGTTTCAATGATGGGGGCATCTATTCCAAATAGATTCACCTAAGGCATATGAGGATGAGGTACAAAGCTTCTTTACTAGCCTCTTTCCCATTGAGACTGACCACATTTGTGCTTTGGTGAACGGAGTAGATATCGTGTTCGATGTAAAGTTGCTTGGAGAAATTCTTAAAGTTCCTACAGTTGGTGTGTCCAGTGTAAAGGATGTGTGTCAGTTTAACTTCAGAAATGCCGTGTTAAAAGACAATGCAAACCAAAAGGGGGACCAGATCCATAAGAAGGCGTTACTCTCTGTCTATCAGCTACTTTTCGAATTGGTATACAAAGTTCTATTGCCTCGAGCTAAGAGGAGGTCCTTGGCTTATAAGTCTGACATGTTCTTGATGGAGCAACTGGATAGCTTTACTCCTATAAGCCTGCCTGCTATTATGATTGAACACATGCAAAAGGTAGCCACCTTCAAAGATGGTAATCATGGCCTTGCTTACGGGTTTTTGCTTACATAAGTGTTTAAGTTCTTTGAGGTTCCACTGGGGCAAGGCAAGGTGGGAACTAAGAAGTAGACTTTCTCATAAATAACATTGGAAGAATGCGAGTGCATAGAAAAGAATGGGGGGGGGGTAGGAAGTACATCAACCGTCTCATAGCTCATTAATGCTCAGAATAGTGCAACTAAGGAGATTCATCGGTTGAAGGCTAGGAATGCTATCCTGGAAGGTCAGCAGGCCCAAGGGGCTCCAACGTCAAATGATGAAGTAGCTCGTTTGACAAAAGAGAATGTTGATCTCAGGGTGCACGTAGAGAACCTGAAAGCAAAACTGCTCAATGAGCAAAAGTCGACCAATGGCCGAATAGACCTTGTTCTCCAAACACTTGTTGCAGCTTCCAAGCCCTCTACTCCTAGTGCCCCCTAAGTACCCCTTCAGTGACCAGTTTCTGGAAATGTCCTTTAATTATTTTTTTTTTTTGCAGATGTTTTGTTTTCTTTTTTTTGATGTGGTTGGGATGAAACAGTACTGCTCCCGTCTTAATAGTCCAATGTTGCCTTTGCTTTTTAAGCAAACACATATTAAATTTTATTAATATAAAATCTATCCTCTTTTATTATCTCATTGCTTAAATTATATGTTTCTCTTCTCTATCATGTTGTGTGCACATATCTGGCATGAGTTAGCTCGACTAGACTTCTTTATGTTGTTTATCTGTTTGTGTCTTTTTAATGATGCCAAAAGGGTAAATAAATAAGTGTAGATATAATGAGAAATAAGTAAGGCATAAAGTCAGGGGGAACTTGTGGAACTTGTGTTCTCATGTTACTTAATCTGGTTCTCCTTGCTCTAAATCTACGTTATCAATGTTAAGTTTGTCATCATCAAAAAGGGGGAAATTGATAGGTTTTTAATGTCTTTGCCTTATGTTTTGATGATCTAACAAACTTACTGTCAAGGACCAGATAGGAAATCTGACACACTTGGACTATACTACAAGTTAACGGATTCCAGCTAAATGTGAATTGCTATAGCTTTAGGAGATAGGAAACCAAATAAGGACCCGATACCCTTGTGGTCCCCTCATAGCAGTACAAAGTCAATTGGAAACAGCTGGAAGCGACATAACTGTCTGCATTGTTTTTGCCTGCACTGCACTATTTCCAGTGCCCACTTATTCCTTGACCAACTAAAGTACTTACATCATTTCAAGTGATTTCATCAAGGTGTATCAACAATGAGTTTATATCAAAACATCACTTGAACATTTCTGTTTCACAATTCAAGCCTTTTGCAAAATAGAGAAATTAATTCTCACGAGCTTGAAGAACAAAATTAAACACTACTACAGACCAGTTCCTAAAGTTAGTATTTTGTTGTCCTTAGTTGAGTTGTAACTTTGTGATTATTCATATTGTATCTCCTAAACTGCTTACCCAGAAGTGTTGATTAGGAATCCTCTTGTAAAATTCGTAAACTCTCTGAGTTTATATTGTGACTAGGTTTAGTCATAAGTTAAAGTCTTTGTAATTAGAGAGTGACAAAGTGGCTTGTGATTTGAGTATCACAAGTTAGTTAAAGTCTTTGTAACTAGAGAGTGACAAAGTGGCTTGTGGTGAGAGTACCACAAGTTAGTTGAGTTGAATTCTTTGTAATGGAGTCATTACAAGTGGCTTGTAATAGGTGTTTACAAGTTAGTGAAGTTGAAAGCCTACAGGTGTAGGCAGTGGTTTTTGTCCTCTTGAGTTGGGATTTTTCCATGTAAAAATCCTGTGTCTCATTTACTTATAGTTTTATTAGATTCTCAGCATAACCTCATAGAGGACCAGTACTCTACTGATTGGTGGACTCATACAAACTAACAAGTTCTCGGCAAGAAATAGCTCTAATTAGTGACCTTTAGACTCTTGTGTTGACTTGAGTAATCGTCGAGTGGTTTAGTTGAACCATTAGTGATTTTCAATCTTGAATATAATTGTTGTGGGTCCTCGACTCTATCCTCTTTAACAATCCAATTGTGTGAGAAGTGAGATTTTGTTGCAAGTCCAAGTACCCGTGTGAATGGTCTAGAACTTGCCTCGAATGTGTTTCTAGGCAAACTTCTAGGTTTTGCTTGGCTTGAGAAGTGATTGTAGGCTCTCCTTTAGCCGCTTGAAATTTTCCATGTCCCACCAATGTTGCTATCCCTATTCAACCCATTTGAACCTAAGACCTCTCTTATTAAATAGCCACGTTACAAGCATTTACCCGTTTTGTAGTGACCCTCTCTTGGCACCCTAGCTTTCTTTATCACTCTTGAGAAATAATTGACTAAAACATAAGTTTGGGGGAGAGACGAGGAGTTTGAAAGTGGTATGAAGGCACAAAAAGAGAAGAAATGAAGAAAAGGAAAGGCAAAGAAAAATAAAGAATGAACAAAAGAAAAATGTAAAAAGAAAGTGAATAAAGTGAAGAGTTGAAGGGATTCAAAGAAAAGCAATGATGCAAATCATGGAGAAAATAAAGAAGGAGAAAATGACTGTCATGGCTGAGAAAGAGTGATGTTAAGTCTCTCTAGTTCCCCTGAGGAAAAAGATAATGACTCAAAGAGTCGGCAAAACATGAGCTAAAAAGAGAAAAATAGAGTGCTTAAGGAAATATGAACTTGTTCCTATTCCAACATTCCCTACCACTGTCTAATAAGCCTTCACTACATTCCAAAAAAGTCCTACGTGATTTCAAGCTGAGCAAACTTATATTAGTGATTATTTACATGAGGGGCAAGCATATGGCACCTAGAGCCGTACTTGTGACATTCTTTTGAGAGAGATGAGCAAACTTTTCACAAATCCTTGAATTGAGTGCTAAATTCTTAAGTGAGATATGCTAACGTAGAGTAGAGAAGGAGGAGTTTGGGATCCACAATGACCTACATGAAAGAGCGAGCATCCTTGATGAATAAAGTCAACTCTTGAAGCTTTAGTGTCACATTTGAACTATTGTACTTGAAAAGTCAAATCATTGCCTCATAAGTGTTGTGGGTAATTGTTGGTCCCAATTGATGTGTGTTTGATTCACCTTAGTCTAGTTGAAATAGCTCTTCTCTTGTGGATGTGGGAATTACCTTATTGGCTTGAGGACAAGCAAAAACTTAAGTTTGAGGGAGTTAATAAGTAGGGATTTTGACTACTTATTTGCACTCTTTTACTTTCATTTTAGTTCAAAATTGCTTAAAGGTATTCCTGATAGGTTAGAAGAACTTTGGTTATAAGTACTTTAGTTTATGTTTTGATGATCTAACAAACTTACTATCCAGAACCAGATAAAGAACCTGTTACACATTTACAAGACCTCAAGATCACAATGTTCCAGGTTGGGATTCAGCGTGGAATATGATTTAACTCTTCAGAGTGGAAGGACCAGCTGAGGGAACATGTCCCTACCAGTTCCCGAGGAGACTGTATGAAGTCAACTTTCCAGTTAGAAAGTTGTTGCCTGCACACGCTACAGTACAAGAACAGTGCTGCAGTCAACTTTTCAGGGAAGACTTTTTACCTACCTTGATTACATCATTGTAAGTGATGTCACACATGTATATATGCATTCAAGGGAGGTAAAACAAATCACTTGAACATTTTGAGAAGCTCATTCATGTGACCATTCAGCAAGCAAGTTTCAAGTGCTTCAAGAACAAAAAAACAAAGCAACTACGGACCAGTTCCCACATAGAGTTATTATATGTCCTTAGTTGAGTTGTAAATTTGTAATAGTCTTAAACTGAAATTCCTATCTCGCTTGTTTAAGAAGCATTATGTAGGAAACCCTTATAAACCTTAAATATGTGTGTTTAAGTCTTGGATAGAGTTAGTCAAGTTTCAAAGTCTTTGTAATAGAGTTATTGCAAAGTGGCTTGTAATAGGTGTGTTACAAGTTATTGAGGGATTAAGAGTTTAATTCCTAAGTTGCATAGGTTGTAATCTAAAAGTTGCTCAATAGTGATGTTGAAATCCTACAAGGGTAGGTCGTGGTTTTTAATCCTGTTGAGCTGGGAATTTTCCACCTAAAATTCCTCTTATCATTCAATTACTGTTGTGTGTGTGTACTGTTGGATCTGATAGAGAATCTAGTTCTTTATAGAGTTTGGTGGACCCTTATATTCTATCAATTGGTATTAGAGCAGGTTTTTTCTATTAGGTTAACACCTAGAAAGGATCCTCATGGATGCTCCTCCAAACATCAAATAGACCTCCAAGGTTCAACGGTCAATACTATAGATGGTGGAAAACTAGGATGCACAACTTCATCATGGCTGAAGATTCTGAGTTATAGGATGTCATATATGACGGACCCTTTGTCCCTACAAAGAACCTTGGCAACCCAGCTGTATCTATTCCCAAGACGAGGAAGGAATTCAATGACGCTGATAGAAAGGCTATAGAAAAGAATTTTCGTGCAAAGAAAATTCTTGTGTGTGACATTGGCCCTGATGAATATAACAGGATATCAGCTTGTCAATCAGCAAAAGAGATCTGGGAGGCTCTTCAGACATCTCACGAGGGAACAACTTAGGTGAAGTAATCCAAGATTGATATGCTCACAACTGAATATGAACTTTTCATAATGAAAGATGATGAATCCGTCCAAGATATGCACACTCGATTCACCTCCATCATCAATGAGCTTCACTCTCTTGGTGAAAGTGTTCCAAGAAACAAGCTTGTCAGAAAGATCCTTAGTGTACTGCCCAGTTCTTGGGAAAAAAAAGTTAATGCCATTACAAAGGCTAAGGACTTGTAGAAACTAATCATGGATGATCTTGTTGGAAACTTGAAAACCTATGAAACGAAGAAGAATAAGGACAATGAAAGAAGAGAGCCCAAGAGGGAGAAGAACCTGGTCCTCAAGACGGACAACAATGACTCGAGTGGTGAAGATGGGGACATGGCATACTTGACAAAAAGATTTCAGAAGATGGTTCGTAGGAATGGAGGCATTCCAAAAAGGGGAAGTTCTAGCAAGCCAAGAAATTATGACCTCTGTCATAAATATGGCAAGCCGGGATACTTCATCAAAGATTTCCCCCTCCTACAGCAAGATCAATATAATAACAACTTTGATAAAGCTACTAAGAGGAACCGGGTTCCTAACAAATGTTTCAAGAGGAAGAATGATGCTGACAATATTGTAAAGCAAGCTCTTGCTGCATGGAGAGACTCCTTCAACGAATCTGAAGAAGAAAATGACCATGATGGTAGTTCAATGATGGCAGTGGAAAATGAAACAACTAAGTATGATTCAATCTTTGCGTTAATAGCTCAATCTGATGACGATGAAGACGACGGTGGTGATGAGGTAAACTTTCTGGATGTTCAAGGAAATCTGAAATCTTAACTCTCCTAAAAAACTCATGTCATTAGCAAATGTGCTAATTGATGCATACCATAGTCTTATAAATGATAATGATGCATTAACTATAGAACTAGGGGAAGCTGAGCAAACCAGAGATGACCTAGTAGTCGTTGTAGTAGATTTGAAAGAAACAATAGAGAACTTGAAAAAAGAAAAAAATGCCTTAGAAGAGAATATTGCTAGTATAGAACATGAAAGAGATGATCTAATGGTTGTTGTGGTGGACTTACGAGAAACCATTGAGTGTGCAAGTGAAGAAAAGGAAACTTTGATTGAGAGAATTGCTATCATTGAGCAAGAAAGAGATAACCTAGTAGTGGTGGTAGTAGACTTGAAAGAAATAATTGAGGAATTTAAAATGGTAAATAGGCCTGCCATGTTATATGGAACTGAATGTTGGCCGGTAAAGAACTCACACATCCAGAAGATGAAAGTAGCAGAGATGAGGATGTTAAGGTGGATGTGCGGGCATACAAGGATGGATAATATTAGGAATGAAGATATCCGAGAGAAGGTGGGCGTGGCCCCCATGGAGGACAAGATGCGGGAAGTAAGACTCAGATGGTTCGGGCATATTCAGAGGAGGAGCACTGATGCATCGGTGAGGAGGTGTGAGCGACTGGCTGTAGTGTGCACGCGGAGAGGTAGAGGGCGACCTAAGAAGTATTGGGGAGAGGTGATCAGACAGGACATGGCGCGACTTAGGATTAATAAGGACATGACCCTTGATAGGGAATTATGGAGGTCGAGCATTAAAGTTGTAGGTTAGGGGAAACTTGTGAATATTTCTACAGCACAATAGAGTGAGACTAGCCAGTTAGGAGTTAGACTAAGAATGACATTGGTCGTCTATTGATGCAGGGCTTTACCTACTAGTTTTACTATACCAGCCATCTATTTCGTATTTCGTATTTTGAATTTCATATCTCTTATATTGCTGTTATTTTATTATGTATTTTTATGGTACTAATATATCGGCTCCTGTTGCTTTTTTGAGCCGAGGGTCTCCCAGAAACAGTCTCTCTACCCTTCGGGGTAGGGGTAAGGTCTGCGTACATATTACCCTCCCCAGACCCCACTTGTGGGATTATACTGGGTCGTTGTTGTTGTTGTTGTTGTAGACCTGGAAACTCTGAAAAGGGGAAGGAAGTTGCAAGTGAAGCACACATTAAGCTTGAAAATGAGTTAAATTTGGTAAAGACTAGTTTGTGTGCTGAACTTGAGAAAAACAAAACAGCTTCAGGAAGAACTTGGGAAAGTGAAGAGTGATCTTGAAAAATCGCTTAAGTGGACCTAGTCTCTGATGATATCACTGCCATGTACACCAAATCTGGGGTAAATAGGCAGGGGATTGGGTTTCAAAGGGAAAAGATTCTCTACAACCCTCATAGCAAGTATGTTACTGTATCTGACAATTGGCTATGTACCCATTGTGGTAACAATGGACACCTCAAGGAAAACTGCATGGCCAGGGTTCAGTCTCATCAGAAAAATAGAGTCTTTGCTGAGAGAGTAACTACTGCAAGAGGACCTGGTCCATCAAATAGGAAACCATCAAATAGGAAATGCATTTTGCCTGCTTAGACTAAGAGAGCACTCATTCATCTTTTTTCTCCTAACAAGGGACCCAAACTCTTTTGGGTTCCTAAATCTAACCCTTAATTTCCATGTGTAGGGAGCAGTGAAGGGGAGCAGCCAATAATGACATATGATTAACGGCTACTTAAAGGACAGGACTGGAAATACAATCAATTTTCCTTCACTAAAAGCCCTGCAAGGAGAGAACTTACCCTTTTGAAAATAGCAAAAATGGGGTATGCTCTAGGAGTTGGAAGATTTGTGTCAAAGGAAATAAGGTGGAATTCTTGTCCAGGATATGTACAATCTCAAATCCTGTGACTGGTGAGGTGATGTTGTAACCAAAAGACACAAGAGTACTTATGTTGCAGTGATTGAGCTTCTACAGAGTGGAGATATAAGTTGGTTGAAAGCTATTAAAGATAATGCTGAACTATGGGACAAAAAACTGGAGCATTACAAGTTATCTATCACTAAACAAACTGGACCTGAAGGACCTAGTTCATGATCTAACCAAGTTGAGTATCAAGAAACACAAAGTGTGTAATGCCTGTGCAAAAGAAAAATATGTCAGATCTCCATCTAAGCCGATAAAGGGGGTAGTCAGCACCTCAAGACCACTTGGACTCTGCTCTTTAGAACCTAAGATGAGATCTTTCAAGTAATTGTGGCTCTTGTCAAGAAGATCAAACGTGGCTTGCATCAAATCAGATCATGGAACAAGTTTGGATAATGCCATAGTGGATGAATGATGTATTCAAAGAAGAATTACTCAACTGCTTAGCTCTAAGAACACCACAACAAATGTATTTGTAAAAAGGAAGAAAGGGACTCTTGATGATTTCGTACGGTCAATATTATTTGATGGAGGGATTGCAAACATCTTGACCAAAGTTGATGACAAAATTGAGTATATTTGGGTACAATTGTTATGTTCTCAACAATGGGAATGATCAGCCTTGAAAATCTGGTGGTGAAAGAGATGGAGGAATCCTCCTGATGTACTCATCTCAAGAGAGAACAAATATACTGATCAAGGTAGAGAACGCTCATTGATTGCAGTAAGGAAACTGGTCCCGCGTCTATAACAACAGAAGTTGAAAAATGAGTTGTTGAAAAAGGTTTTGGTATAGAAGCATCACAGGTCATCAACACTCCCATTGCCACAGCTACACGCCCAGACATAGATGAACCTGGTTCTTCTCTAAATCAGACCATGCATAGAGACATCACTGAATCACTCCTGTATTTCACTACAAGTAGACCAGACATCATGCTCATAGTTGGGTTCTGTGCAAGGTTTCATTCAAATCCAAAGGATTCTCATCAAAAGGCTGGTGTAAAAATTTTGAGATGTCTTAGAGGAACACATGACATGGTTCTCTACTGTCCTCCAAGTAATGGATAGGAAAAGCTCGCCTGAAATGGGACATTCTTTGAGTTCCTGTCTTGTCTCATGAGGCTCAAGAAAGCAAAATTCAATGGCACTCTCAACCGATGAAGCAGAATATGTATCATCAACATCCTGTTGTGGTCAAGTGTTGTGGACCAAGTAACAAATTGGAAGAACTTGAGTCCAACTCAAGAGGGCCAAATACAGTGACTGCTAAAGATCAAGTTGCAGACATCCTCACCAAAAGATCTAGGAAGAAATCACTCTAAGAAAAATCGCCTTGCACTGGGGGATGATAAAACCCAACTAAGAACCTGGTTCCTCATTATTGGTTATGAAATTTATAGTCAGGTAAAAGCTAGCTAAAGTGTTTTCTGGCTAAGTCTAACTCACTTTGATACCGTTATAGGTAGACACACATGATGACTACAGAAGCAGATGATGCAGTGCATGATGCATAAGGGGTTAAAACTCACTTTCCAGACCTATCAGGGAACCTAGTTTTCTGATGCAGGTTAGTAGCTTCTTTGTTCTTTCATACACAAATTAAAATGGACAAAAACAATGCCACATCATCATCAACGTGACACTCTCTTTAAAGTCGTGTCTCTTTAGCCAATACGTCACAACCCAAATGTCACTCCTTTTCCAAGCGATACATCTACCAAGCAAAAGGTTGCCGCTATTTTACAACCGATCCCTCATCAATAATTAAATCAACATCACAACCCTTTCTCTTCCAAATTCAAAATTTCCTCTTTGTCTTCTCTCTTCTTAAATCCACAGTCTTTCAAGAATAATCTCATCATGTCTAAAAATCAAGCAACCTTCAATGTGCCTTACAACACTGTGATTAAGTCCTCACCAGTCAGTATCTTAGCGGTGAACTCCTCTCCCAACACAATCACTAGTCCAAACCCTAAAGCCGAGTATCCTCCACACTCCACTCCCTCTCCTACTCACTCCGAGTCTACTCCTTATCTGAGCAAGTTTGAGAATGTTTGTCCTCCTCCAGTCTCACTGGTCAAACAGAGTCAAACGGATGAACAGGGTAAACAAGGGGACCTCGTTCAGGAACCTTCAACTCTATCCATGGTTGGTCACTTGAGTGAAGATCTGGTGATTAGTCATGAAGAGACTGAGACCACCATGACAAGTTGTGACTCTATAGGTATTACTCCTTCGTCTATTGAAATCACCATGGAACCACAAGAAAATGAGGGAATGGAGAATACGTTTTCCATTGCGTCAGAAGGGATCATTGTAGAGGAATGTGTAGGAGGGTTTGAACCTTAGAGGGAAGAGCCGCAGCCATCAGAAGAAAAGGGAGCAATTGTGCCATTTAAACAACCTGCACAAGATAATGCTACTAGGGTCCAAATGATGAACCTGATCCCTCAGTGGAGGATCCAGGTCAGGAGTCATCTCCACAAAACAGTATTGATCCTGATCCCTCTCCCCACTTCTATGCTGAGCCTTTGAATATGGTGGTGCCTGAGACGAATCCTGATAGTGAAGAAGATGCAGATGATTTGGTTTATGCTAGTTTTATCAAAGCTAGGACTAAGACAGTGGTAACTTCAGAGCCACCTCTTAAGCAACCTACTACACGGTTGCAGCAAAAAGAGGCTCTAGAGTCTACTCTCAAGAAGAGCAAAGGAGTCGGAGAAGGAGAGGTTGGTCAAAGATGGAAAAATTGTAAAATCAAAGGATGTCCCTGTAGTTGATATGGATAAGGAAACCAAAGAGGAACCTAGTTCTCTGACCCGCAAGTCTTCAAGGAAGAAGCACTCTCTCTCTCTCTCAATCCTCAAGGCACACATCTAAGGGTGCTGAGAGTTCTTCCAAGAGTGTTGTTGCTTGTTCCAGTAAAAAGTTGGTAAGAAATTCTGGTAAAAAGATAGTGAAGGAGCATGGTGACAAGTCTGATGAGGAAGAAGTGAAAAATTTGGTGAACATATACAGAACAAGTTAGTGGAGAAGGAAAAGTTTATTATCAAGTCAGTGAAAAGAAAAAAGGATAATGATGATGATAAGGAACCTGGTTCCATCAAGAAAGGAAAAATGAGTGGGTCTCTGAGGTCTGAGAAAAGGAAGTTGGGGAATCAGAAAGAACTGTGAGGCCGCACATTTGCCTCTGACATTCTAGAGAGTGCTAGGATGAGACAATTAGTGGACATTTGTGTTTCTCAACAGTGGACCAATCTGTTTACAAGTAAGGCTCCTATAGTGTATGAGGAGGAGGTACGGAGTTTCTACACCAGCCTCTTCACACTAGAGGGTGATCAAATCTGTGTGTTGATAAATGGGGTGGACATAATGATGAACTCTGCCCTATTAGGGTCAATTCTGGGTGTTCCTACCGAAAGATTGTCATCTGTTCAGGGTGCCTGCAGACCAAACTTTAGAAATGCCATTGTCAAGGACAAGGTAGTACATCATGGGGAACAGGTGCATAAGAAGGCACTCCTTCCAGTATATTAGTTACTTTCTGAGATGGTTAACAAAGTGTTGCTTTCCTGCGCTTAAAGAAGATCTGTTGCATCCAAAGCTAACCTATTCCTTATGGAAGCCTTGGATAATTTTTCCTCCATCAATTTGCCTGCCATAATAATTGAGCATATGCAGAAGGTGGAAAACCTTAGAGATGGGAATCCTAGACGGCCCTTATGGGTTCCTTCTCACAAAGGTCTTTGAGTTTTTCAAAGTACCTCTGGGACAGGCCAAAGTGGTTACCAAAAAGAAATCATTTTCAAAAACTACTCTGGAGGAGTGTGAGTGTATTGACAAAGTCGGAGGAATTGGAAGCACTTCCACAATCTCTCAACTGATAAATGCTCAGAATAGTGCACAGAGGAGATCCGGAAGTTGAGGCTAGGAACGCGATTCTTGAGATTCAGCTCAGTAAGTTCCAAGAGGCACATGATTCTAGTAGTTCTCACAGCGCAGAGGTTGCACGCCTAACAAAGGAGAATGTTGAACTCAGGAAACAGGTGGAGGACCTGAAAGAAAGACTGCTCAATGAGTAAATGTCCGTGAATGCTTGTGTTACAACCCATATCCACATGTGTTAGTTCATGCCATATATTAGTTAACATAAATCCAAGAAGGAATTATCTTTGAGATGATAAGAAGTCAATCCTATTGGTCTTAAGTGATACAAGAGTGTATAAGGGTGATTAACCAGTATTAGAAGTTAAACGAATCAAGGATGTTGTAACTCGAATTTTCAGGTAATCTAGCGGTGCTTAATACACTCAAGAGGTCATTTATGAAGGTATTTTAATCATATAATATCCGTATCATAAGTCTTGAAGTCAAACGAGTTATGAAACAAAAGTCGACAAAAGTTGTCGCAACTTAGGTTCATAATTTTACTTAAACATTAGGTCAAATGTTTCTAATCTTTTCTCATAATTTACAAGGAATTACGGGGTGATCTACCAACAAAATTAAATATCTATGAGTCTAGTTTCCAACTCATTAAACCGTTCATCGATACGATCTCGGAGTAGAGAGATATTCGCGTTTTCGCGAGACTGCGCCAAGCACCTCTCTATGGGGCCCACTAAGTCGGTTTAAGATATTTGGACCTATATAGGAT
The DNA here is from genome assembly GCF_000715075.1 of Nicotiana tabacum. NCBI lineage: Eukaryota > Viridiplantae > Streptophyta > Magnoliopsida > Solanales > Solanaceae > Nicotiana > Nicotiana tabacum. The sequence goes on from NC_134086.1 coordinate 52,411,865, forward strand.
GCCTCCAACCCGTTTTAAGTCATTTCTTTTCACTATTTTCAGACCTTGTAACCCTAGGAACATCCTCTCAAGGTTCTCTCAAGATTCAAGACCCAAAAAAAAGGGCAAACAACACAAATCAAGTGTCGGGAATTCCGTGGCGCTAGTAAGTCTCTTGTTCTTCTTGTTGTTGCTCATTTTTGTGTCGTTTCAGCTCGTGTGGGAGGTTTTTTTAAAGGGTTTACGTTCTGTAAATACTCCCTCATGTTCTTAATATCAATCCTAGGTGATTTCAAGCCTTCTAAAGTGATTCTAGTGCCGAAAAACACTAATTGATCGCTAGTTTCGCTTTTTTGTTGTTGTGGCAGCATTGGAGGGATATTTCATGGAAATTTAAGGTAAAATTGGAGTTGTTCTTTCTGTATAAAGGTAAGTAACCTCTTACTCTATATGTATTTAAGATTATCCAAGTTGCGGCTAAGCCATTAAAGCTAGAACTTGTGAGATATATATCGAAAGGCTTGGTAGTAATGTTATTATTTTGTGGACTGTTTTGCGTTGTTGTTGGGCTGAGTATTTTACTACTATCTTGTGGAGGTTTGGAGGAGGAAGGGTGTGGAGAAACACCATATATATGTAGGGTTATGGGCTGATAGTTATTCGTAACATTTCCAGGTTGTTTGACACGACTACGGTGGTCGTCGTATGTATGGAGTGATTAGGCTATGTGTGGACTATTTTGGGAGGCTCAATATGTTTATTATTGATGTTGTTTGGGCTGTTTGGTGACTGTTTTGAATGGTGTGAGGTCATATATATAGGGGAGGTGCTGTCCGTTTCATCGTAAAATAGGTTGTGGTCGATACATAATAGTTATGACGCTTAAATGATAACGATAGTATCGTTTCTCTTATTGTAGACTAAGGAGTTTTGACAATTGCATAGCTTGAGATTGGGGCAGTATATACAAGGTATGTGAGGCTATCCCTTTCCTTCTTTTGCACGACTCCGATTGTACATAATGTAATGAACGAGCTTCCAAGATACTCTACTCTTAGAAGCTAGCAGTACTTACATTGTTTTCCCTCTTATGGAACGATTGATGTTAATGTTGCTTCTCTTAGTCTTATGTTATCAATGTTGTTGGTACTTCCTGATTCTTATAAGGTTCATAGTGAAGAGTTAGTCCTAATAACGTGTACAGAGGATACCGACCTTACGTCACTCCGAAAGGTTTAGAATGTGATTCCATGAGTCGAGCATGCATTATATATATGTATCTATTTTACTCTACCGAGCCACGCTATAGTTGGCCGGGTACGACACCTATTGTGCAACCACTGATCAGTTGGGTTTTACCGAGCTCCACGTGGCCGGGTACGATTCTACCGAGCCTATTATGGCCGGGTACGATATGATGATGATGCCCACAGAGGCGAATGCTTTAAAGGTTTATGTATTTATACATATGTATCATGCATTTCATGTAAGTAGCCCTCAGAGGTACTAAGATGTTACAGGTTGTATATTCTTTATCCTTGCTTACATTACTGATCGTATTTATGGTTCATTGCCTTACATACTCAGTACTTTATTCGTACTGACGTCCTTTTATTTGTGGACGCTGCATGTCGTGCTGCAGGTCCTGATAGACAGACAGGTGCAGCTCCCCCACCATAGTAGACTGTCCAGTTCAGCGGTGATTGGCGAGATCCCTTCTCCGGACTTGCCTTGGTCTTGGTATGCAATTTTTGTTATAGACATTATGGGTATGTCGGGGCCCTGTTCCGGCTATGTTGCAACACTTATGTTCTTTTAGAGGCTCATAGACAGGTGTCGGCTCATGTATAGTTTGGTATACCTTGTCGACTAGTTTTTGTTGTATAGTCTTTCATAGTAGCGTGGTAGCTCATACCTTATACGTAGTTTGTTGATTGTCTGGTCATCCCCTGCTATGTATGTTCATGCCGTCATATTTTATTGCTGGTTGTCCATGATCTAGGTCTACCATTTATATTGATCTCGTCAGCCTTAAAAGATAATAATGAAGGTTAGATGAAATGTACGTTGGTGCTCGGCAAGTGTGGTCGGGTGCTAGTCATGGCCCTTCAGTTTGGGTCGTGACAAACTTGGTATCAGAGCAAGTCTGTCCTAGGGGTTGTCTATGAGCTGTGTCTAGTAGAGTCTTGATTATGGATGTGTAGCGCGCCACATTTATAATCAGGAGGCTACATGACATCTAGGGTTGTTACCTTCTTCCTGAATCTAGATCGTGCATAGAGTTGAGTCGTAAGTGTTCGTCTCTAATATTCACCTTATTTTTTTCAGTGATGCCTTCGACTAGGAAGCAAACGATTAGTAGACGGCTTGATACAGCAGCGGGAGAGGGTACCAGTCAGGTGCCCCAAGTCAGAGCAGGACAAAGTGAGGCTCAAAGTGAGATGCCCTCTCATACCTTATCTACTCCATCTCCTCCAGAGGGTATTAGAAGGCACCCAGCGCCTCCAGTTCCTCCGTCTGGCACTCCAGACCAGGATATGCAGAGTGCTTTGCAGTTATTGACTAGCTTGGTAGCTGCTTAGGCTCAGAGGCAGAATACAGGTGCTGCTGAGAAACCAGTTAGTACAAGAGTTCGTGATTTTATTAATTTAGACCCTCCAGTGTTTACCGGATCAGACCCCAAGGAGGACCCACAGACTTTTATTGACCAGGTTCATCGTACACTTCGGGTTATGCATGTTAGTGATACAGAGGCAGTAGAGTTGGCTTCTTATCGGCTACGGGATTTAGCGGTTCTCTGGTATGATAGTTGGGAGAGATCCAGGGGTCCGAACCCTCCTCCAGCTGTGTGGAAGGAATTTTCTGAGGCCTTTCTTCGTCACTACTTGCCAGTTGAGATACGACGAGCTAGAGCTGATAAGTTCTTGAACCTTAAACAAGGTAACATGAGTGTGCGAGAGTACAGTATGCAGTTTGATTCTTTGGAAAGGTATGCTCCCCATATAGTGGCCGAGATGAGTGATAGGGTGCATATGTTCGTGAATGGGTTGGGACCACATCTGATAAATGAGTGAACGACAGCCTCCTTGGTAGAGGGCATGGATATTTCCCGTATTCAAGCTTATGCCCAGACCCTGGAGGATCGTAAGCGCCAGCAGAGGGCAGTTAGGGAGCAGGATAGAGGCCAGCATAAGAGGGCGAGATTTGCAGGGTATTCTGATGACTTCACAGGCCGCATCAGGCCACAGTTTTCGAGGAGTTCGGTGCCACCTGTAGCTAGTGCTCCTCCACAGTTTCAGAGGCCTCGATATGATCGATCCTATTCTGGTCCAGGTCAGAGTTCGCGGGCATCTGGCTCGCAACATCACAGGGATACTAGTCAGATGAGACCCCCAACACCACATTGTGATCAGTGCGGCAAGGCCCACTTTGGGCTGTGTCGTCGAGGTTCTGATGCATGCTATTCGTGCGGGCAGCCTGGCCATATGATGCGGGATTGTCCTAATAGAGGAGGTGATGGTATGGCTCAGCCGACTGGATCTGTGTCTGGTTCTTCCTCATCAGTTCGACCTCCAGCACGGGGTTTTCAGCAGTCGACAGGTCGTGGTAGGGGTAGAGGTGCAGTGCCGAGTTCGAGTGGTGCTCAAAATCGAACCTATGCTCTAGTAGGTAGACAGGATCTCGAGTCATCTCCAGATGTTGTTACAGGTATTATATCTGTGTTTTCTTATGATGTATATGCGCTGATTGATCCGGGATCTACATTATCATATGTTACACCCTTTGTGGCTAATAAGTTTGGCATTGAACCTGAATTGATAAGTAAACCCCTCGCGGTATCTACTCCGATAGGAGATTCTGTGATTGCTAGAAGGGTATATAGAGGTTGCACTGTGATGATTTGTAGTCGTCAAACCTCGGCAAATTTATTTGAGTTAGAAATGGTTGATTTTGATGTGATAATAGGAATGGACTGGTTGGCCTCATGCTATGCAAATGTTGACTGTCGTACGAAGATGGTTAGGTTCCAATTTCCGGGTGAACCCGTCATTGAATGGAGAGGGAACATTGCTACACCGAAAGGTAGGTTTATTTCCTATCTTAAGGCAAGGAAAATGATCTCAAAAGGTTACATTTATCATCTCATTCGCGTTAGGGATGCGGAGGCGAAACCGCATACTTTACAATCAATCCCTGTGGTCAACGAATTCCCAGATGTTTTCCCAGATGAACTCCCAGGCCTTCCTCCTGAAAGGGAGATTGAGTTTAGCATTGATGTGTTGCCTGACACTCAACCGATCTCTATTCCTCCATACAGAATGGCCCCAGCAGAGTTGCAAGAGTTGAAGGTGCAGTTGAAGGACTTGCTAGATAAGGGCTTTATTAGGCCTAGCACTTCACCTTGGGGTGCACCAGTCCTATTCGCGCGGAAGAAAGACGTGTCGTTACGGATGTGTATCGACTATCGACAGTTGAATAAGTCTACTATAAAGAACAAGTATCCACTTCCAAGAATTGATGACCTGTTTGACCAACTCCAGGGTGCCAAGTATTTCTCCAAGATTGATTTACGTTCAGGGTATCATCAGGTAAGGGTTAGGGAGAAAGATATTCCAAAGACGGCCTTCCGGACAAGATATGGGCACTTTGAGTTCTTGGTGATGTCGTTCGGGCTAACAAATGCCCCAGCAGCTTTTATGGATCTCATGAATACTATATTCAGGCCCTATCTTGATGTGTTCGTGATTGTATTCATTGATGACATTCTAGTGTATTCTCGTTCGGAGGCGGAACACGCGGGCCACTTGCGGATAGTATTACAGACGCTTCAGGATCGTAAGTTATATGCTAAGCTCTCCAAATGTGAATTCTGGCTGAACTCGGTAGCATTCCTTGTCCATGTGATATCTGATGAGGGTATTAGTGTCGACACTCAGAAGATCGATGCAGTAAAGAATTGGCCGAGACCTACAACACCATCAGAAGTCCGCAGCTTCCTAGGGCTAGCAGGATATTATAGGTGGTTTGTAGAAGGATTTTCCTCTATATCATCACCATTGACTAAGTTAACACAAAAATCTACCAAATTCCAGTGGTCTGACACTTGTGAACGTAGTTTTCAGGAGTTGAAGAATCGATTGACATCTGCACCAGTGCTCACTCTTCCTGAAGGAACAGAAGGTTATGTGGTATATTGTGATGCCTCAGGTATAGGTTTGGGGTGCGTATTGATGCAGCGTGGGAATGTGATTGCTTATGCATCAAGACAATTGAAGAAGCATGAAAAGAATTATCCAACCCATGATTTGGAATTGGCTGCAGTAATATATGCTTTGAAGATATGGCGGCACTACTTATACGGCGTCCATGTTGACATCTACACAGATCACAAGAGTTTACAATACATCTTCAAGCAGAAAGAGTTGAATTTGAGGCAGCGTAGGTGGCTTGAATTATTGAAAGACTACGACGTCGAGATATTGTATCATCCCGGTAAAGCCAATGTTGTGGCAGATGCTCTCAGCCGTAAATCAATGGGAAGCTTAGTACATATTGAGGCAGGTAGATGGGGGTTGATTAAAGAGCTTCATCAACTAGCCAATATGAGAATCAGATTGTTAGACTCTGATGATGGAGGTGTTACTGTACAGAATACATCAGAATCATCTTTGGTAGCCGAGGTAAAAGCACGACAATATGAAGATCCTATCTTAGTACGATTAAGAGAAAGTATTCAACAGTGTAAAAGTATGGCTTTTGGGATCGAAAAAGATGGGGCACTGAGATACCAGAGCCGATTATGTGTGCCTAATGTGGCAGGGTTGCGAGAGAAGATTATGAATGAGATTCATCAATCCCGATATTCCATCCATCCCGGCTCGACAAAGATGTATCATGATGTCAAGGAGCAGTATTGGTGGGATAATATGAAGAAGTCTATTGCAGAATTTGTAACCCAGTGTCCCAATTGTCAACAAGTAAAGATAGAACATCAGAAACCCGGTGGATTGCTTCAAAATATAGAGATTCCGACCTGGAAGTGGGAGGTGATTAATATGGACTTCATTATTGGATTACCTCGCTCTTATCATAAGTTTGACTACATCTGGGTGATAATTGATCGACTTACAAAATGTGCCCATTTTCTGTCAGTGAAGACAACTTACACGGCTGAAGATTATGCGAAGTTGTATATCAAGGAGATTGTTAGGCTTCATGGTGTGCCCATATCTATTATATCAGATCGAGGAGCTCAATTTACGGCTAACTTTTGGAGGTCTTTCCAGAAGGGTTTAGGCACACAGGTAAATCTCAGTACTGTATTTCATCTGCAGACTGACGGACAGGCTGAACGTACCATTCAGACACTGGAAGATATGCTACGAGCATGTGTTCTAGATTTTAAGGGGAATTGGGATGATCATCTTCCACTCATAGAATTCGCCTATAACAATAGCTACCATTCCAGTATTAAAATGACCCCATATGAGGCACTATACGGGAGGAGATGTAGATCACCAGTTGGATGGTTCGAAGTCGGTGAAACAGAATTATATGGGCCAGATTTGATTCACCAAGCTATTGAGAAGGTGAAAGTGATACAGGAGCGATTGAGGACGGCACAAAGCAGGCAAAAATCTTATTCTGATGTCCGACGTCGTGATCTAGAGTTTGAGGTTGGTGATTGGGTTTTCCTGAGGATCTCACCAATGAAGGGTATTATGCGTTTTGGGAAGAAAGGTAAGCTGAGTCCAAGGTATATCGGGCCGTATAAAATTCTTCGACGGATTGGACAGGTTGCTTATGAGTTAGAATTGCCATCCGAATTGGAATTTGTTCACCCGGTATTCCATGTATCTATGTTGAGAAAATGTATTGGAGACCCTTCTCGAGTCATCCCTATCAAAGATGTACAAGTTACAGAGGACCTATCATATGAAGAAGTGCCAGTGGCGATATTAGATCGGCAAGTCCGCAAGCTGAGAACAAAAGATGTAGCTTCCGTCAAAGTATTGTGGAGGAACAAAAATATGGAAGAAATGACATGGGAAGCAGAAGAGGAGATGAAGTCTAAATACCTTTACTTATTCCAGAATAAAGATAACAAGGATGCTGGTGGAAGACAGAATACATTGGAAGATGAAACGGCTCTATGAGGTAAGCAATAATTTGAGAATACTCCTCCTTAATACAAAATGGTGATATGTAGATAATGTAAATACGCATAATGCTTTGTGTAGCCTTGTGAAGCCATATGTTGGGATTAATTACTTGCAAGTTTTGCTAGTGACCATTTTATAGGGGAAAATTGATCGGAAATTTCCATTGGAATCCACGATGATTTAAACTCCCCATAAACCCTTACATTCGAGGACGAATGTTCCTAAGGGGGGGAGGGTGTTACAACCCATATCCACATGTGTTAGTTTATGCCATATATTAGTTAACATAAATCCAAGAAGGAATTATCTTTGAGATGATAAGAAGTCAATCCTATTGGTCTTAAGTGATACAAGAGTGTATAAGGGTGATTAACCAGTATTAGAAGTTAAACGAATCAAGGATGTTGTAACTCGAATTTTCAGGTAATCTAGCGGTGCTTAATACACTCAAGAGGTAATTTATGAAGGTATTTTAATCATATAATATCCGTATCATAAGTCTTGAAGTCAAACGAGTTATGAAACAAAAGTCGACAAAAGTTGTCGCAACTTAGGTTCATAATTTTACTTAAACATTAGGTCAAATGTTTCTAATCTTTTCTCATAATTTACAAGGAATTACGGGGTGATCTACCAACCAAATTAAATATCTATGAGTCTAGTTTCCAACTCATTAAACCGTTCATCGATACGATCTCAGAGTAGAGAGATATTCGCGTTTTCGCGAGACTGCGCCAAGCACCTCTCTATGGGGCCCACTAAGTCGGTTTAAGATATTTGGACCTATATAGGATGCCTCCAACCCGTTTTAAGTCATTTATTTTCACTATTTTCAGACCTTAGAACCCTAGTAACATCCTCTCAAGGTTCTCTCAAGATTCAAGACCCAAAAAAAAGGGCAAACAACACAAATCAAGTGTCGGGAATTCCGTGGCGCTAGTAAGTCTCTTGTTCTTCTTGTTGTTGCTCATTTTTGTGTCGTTTCAGCTCGTGTGGGAGATTATTTTAAAGGGTTTATGTTCTGTAAATACTCCCTCATGTTCTTAATATCAATCCTAGGTGATTTCAAGCCTTCTAAAGTGATTCTAGTGCCGAAAAACACTAATTGATCGCTAGTTTCGCTTTTTTGTTGTTGTGGCAGCATTGGAGGGATATTTCATGGAAATTTAAGGTCAAATTGGAGTTGTTCTTTCTGTATAAAGGTAAGGAACCTCTTACTCTATATGTATTTAAGATTATCCAAGTTGCGGCTAAGCCATTGAAGCTAGAACTTGTGAGATATATATCGAAAGGCTTGGTAGTAATGTTATTGTTTTGTGGACTGTTTTGCGTTGTTGTTGGGCTGCGTATTTTACTACTATATTGTGGAGTTTTGGAGGAGGAAGGGTGTGGAGAAACACCATATATATGTAGGGTTATGGGCTGATAGTTATTCGTAATATTTCCAGGTTGTTTGACACGACTACGGTGGTCGTCGTATGTATGGAGTGATTAGGCTATGTGTGGACTATTTTGGGAGGCTCAATATGTTTATTATTGATGTTGTTTGGGCTGTTTGGTGACTGTTTTGAATGGTGTGAGGTCATATATATAGGGGAGGTGCTGTCCGTTTCATCGTAAAATAGGTTGTGGTCGATACATAATAGTTATGACGCTTAAATGATAACGATAGTATCGTTTCTCTTATTGTAGACTAAGGAGTTTTGACAATTGCATAGATTGAGATTGGGGAAGTATATACAAGGTATGTGAGGCTATCCCTTTCCTTCTTTTGCACGACTCCGATTGTACATAATGTAATGAACGAGCTTCCAAGATACTCTACTCTTAGAAGCTAGCAGTACTTACATTGTTTTCCCTCTTATGGAACGATTGATGTTAATGTTGCTTCTCTTAGTCTTATGTTATCAATGTTGTTGGTACTTCCTGATTCTTATAAGGTTCATAGTGAAGAGTTAGTCCTAATAACGTGTACAGAGGATACCGACCTTACGTCACTCCGAAAGGTTTAGAATGTGATTCCATGAGTCGAGCATGCATTATATATATGTATCTATTTTACTCTACCGAGCCACGCTATAGTTGGTCGGGTACGACACCTATTGTGCAACCACTGATCAGTTGGGTTTTACCGAGCTCCACGTGGCCGGGTACGATTCTACCGAGCCTATGGCCGGGTACGATATGATGATGATGATGCCCACAGAGGCGAATGCTTTAAAGGTTTATGTATTTATACATATGTATCATGCATTTCATGTAAGTAGCCCTCAGAGGTACTAAGATGTTACAGGTTGTATATTCTTTATCCTTGCTTACATTACTGATCGTATTTATGGTTCCTTGCCTTACATACTCAGTACTTTATTCGTACTGACGTCCTTTTATTTGTGGACGCTGCATGTCGTGCTGCAGGTCCTGATAGACAGGCAGGTGCAGCTCCCCCACCACAGTAGACTGTCTAGTTCAGCGGTGATTGGCGAGATCCCTTCTCCGGACTTGCCTTGGTCTTGGTATGCAATTTTTGTTATAGACATTATGGGTATGTCGGGGCCCTGTTCCGGCTATGTTGCAACACTTATGTTCTTTTAGAGGCTCATAGACAGGTGTCGGCTCATGTATAGTTTGGTATGCCTTGTCGGCTAGTTTTTGTTGTATAGTCTTTCATAGTAGCGTGGTAGCTCATACCTTATACGTAGTTTCTTGATTGTCTGGTCATCCCCTGCTATATATGTTCATGCCGTCATATTTTATTGCTGGTTGTCCATGATCTAGGTCTACCATTTATATTGATCTCGTCATCCTTAAAAGATAATAATAAAGGTTAGATGAAATGTACGTTGGTGCTCGGCAAGTGTGGTCGGGTGCTAGTCATGGCCCTTCAGTTTGGGTCGTGACAACTTGCATGGATCTTGTCCTCCAAACTCTTGCTTCCTCTTCCAAGCCCCCTTCATCCAGTGTCCCTTAAAGGATGTTCCCTTAGTGTCCAGTTTTCAGTGTCTATCTTCTTAAGTTGCTTTTGGTGATGTTTTGTTGTTTCTAGCAATTGTTTTTTTGTTTGTTTTAGACTGTGGATGAAAACAATGATTCTACTCCCGCCTGTAAAAGCCCAAATCTGGTTAATGAAAGTGATTTCCTTTTTGCTATCTATGATGCTATTCTTTTATTTCTATTTTCTATCATGTTGTAAGCACATAAGTGGCATGAGTTAGCTATGCTAGACTTCTTTATGCCAATAACCTGTTATGTGCTTTTTATGATGCCAAAAGGGGGAAGTTTTAATTGAATAATAACAAGTATGAATTCATGCATGAATGAATGAGATGAGAGCATGAATGAATAATAATCCAAAAAATTACAGATTCAGGGGGAACACACAAAAGGTCAGGTACTCACAAAAGTTCAGGTACTGATTAAGGGAGGATGCAGAGATTCAGGGGGGACTTAAGGTCTTTCTGGTTCACAATCTGGTCCTTAGTGGCTCTTTCTAGGATTTTCAATTATAAGTTTGTCATAATAAAAAGGGGGAAATTGATAGGTTACAAGTACTTTGGTTATAAGTACTTTACTTTATATTTTGATGGTCTAACAAACTTACTATCCAGAACCAGATAAGGAACCTGTTACACATTTACAAGACCTCAAGATCACAATGTTCCAAGTTGGGATTTAGCGTGGAATATGATTCAATTCTTCAGAGTGGAAGGACCAGCTGAAGGAACAGGTCCCTACCTGTTCCTGAGGAAACTGTACGAAGTCAACTTTCCAGATGGAAAGTTGTTGCCTGCACATACTACAGTACAGGAACAGTGCTGCAGTTAACTTTTTAGGGAAGACTTTTTACGTACCTTGATAACATCATTATAAGTGATGTCACACATGTATATATTCATTCAAGGGAAGTAAAACAAATCACTTGAACATTTTGAGAAGCTCATTCACGTGACCATTCAACAAGAAAATTTCAAGTGCTTCAAGAATAAAGAATAAAGCAACTACGAACCAGTTCCCACATAGAGTTATTATATGTCCTTATTTGAGTTGTAACTTTGTAATAGTCTTAAACTAAAATTCCTATCTCGCTTGTTTAAGAAGCATTCTGTAGGAAACCCTTGTAAACCTTAAACTTGTGTGTTTAAGTCTTGGCTAGAGTTAGTCAAGTTTCAAAGTCTTTGTAATAGAGTTATTTCAAAGTGGCTTGTAATAGGTGTGTTACAAGTTAGTGAGGGTTTAAGAGTTTAATTCCTAGGTTGCATAAGTTGTAATCCAAAATTTGCTCAGTAGTGAAGTTGAAATCCTACAAGGGTAGGTCGTGGTTTTTAATCCCATTGAGCTGTGAATTTTTCACGTAAAATTCCTTTTGTCATCTAATTACTGCTGTGTATATGTGTGTGTACTATTAGACCTGATAGAGAACCTCGTTTTCTATAAAGTTTGGTGGACCCTTATATTCTATCAATTCCTGAAAACTGATGAAATGTGCTTACTTGCAGGAGTGTTGGAATATGAGTCAAAGAGATGAAAATCAACTGAAGAAGGAGTAATTTTGGGACAAGGAATAAAACAAAGCAAAAAGAGCAAAATACGGATCGCACAATATTGAGTGCGACCGAAGACCATGAAGAAACCTCTTACAGATTTCCTTGCAATGTGCGGAACACACAATTATTGTGCCGTTGCAGAAGATGAGGTTCAGAGAGATGTGATTCTGGGTCCATGAAGAAGTGTGGACCGCACCATTATTGTGCAGCACAGAATTCAAAAGTGCGACCGCACTCAGAAATGTGCGGCCCGCAGAAGTGTCTCATGTTAAGCTCAAGTTCAAGAGTGCGACCGCACTCAGAAATGTGCGGTCCGCAAAATCTGAAGAAGTGCGGCCGCAGAAGTCCATCCTGTCAAGCCAGCTTCAAAGTGCAGACCGCACACAGAATTGTGCGGCCGCAAAACCTCCGCATGGGCAATTTTGTCAGATAATTTCAGTTGTGTATAAATAGTCTTTTTGTCAAAATTAGGTCAAGTTGGAACTTCAGAAAGTTTGTAGCCATTTTTTTACTGGTTTTAGTATCTTTAGCTTACTTTAGTGATTAAACATTAGATTTTTGCCTTTTAATTTTACAATATGAGTTTAATTATCATTTCTTCTTTATTCTTCATTTTCATCTATGAGTAGCTAATTTTCTAGTTAGGGTTGTGACCCAACTCTAGTGTGGGTACCTAATAGGTATTTGATTTAGGGCTTGTTTATGGTTGGGTGTATAATATTTAGCCTAGTTCTTGCTTTAATTATAGAATTAATAGTTGCAAACATTGATTCAAGCCTATTTGGCTTTGTCTCTACTTGAGAAAGAGAGATTGAGTCCAGAAAAACTTAGCTAACAAGAAATTGGGATGAACTCAAGAAATTGATAGTCCCAGTTAAAGGATTGAATCTAGAGATAGTAAGACCCTAATTGAGCATCTATCAATTGTTTTGTGAATTACCCATTTGGACTTGATAAAGCCAACTTAGGCAAAACCACTCTATTACCGAGAGGTATTGAGTGGGTAATTGCATGTTGATTGCTATATTGTGTCCCGACCAACGAAACTTGTTCTAAAGCCCACAACCCGTTAGGCAACTACCTAGGTGAAAGTCACAGCCATAGATCTTTTATAACTTAAAAAACAACACCAAAAATATCATTCTCTAGTCTTATATTTGCAAACAATAGCTTAATTTAGAAGTGGACAAAAACAACAAAGTGTGTGGAAGTGCATTTTGGACACATTATACGCTTAGTCCAAGTATATTCCTAATCCCATCTACGTTCCATGTGGATTTGATCCCGACTCCTAGTTGGGTTATTATAATTGCATCGACCGCTTCACAACCCTAATTTGAGGTGTGAACTTGGATGACATCACTTTTTTGTGCCGTTGCCGGGGAGCTAAAAATGGATTTAGCTATATATTTGGTTTTGTGTATGATTTGTCTTCCTTTACTTCTGGGTTACTAATCTTTTTGTGAAACAATTGTAGGTGATACAATGTCTCTCAATAACAATGATCTTCTTGGAAACATGCCATTGGGGGATGACAGGTATGATGACCAAGTTGATGAAGTTCCTTTTGAACCTCGAGCAATTAGACGAGGCCGTCCGCCTCAAGACAACGTTCTTGTTCCACCTCCACCTCAACAAGCTGTATTTCAAGCCATTAACATAATACCTATTTTCAATTGAGTGGAAAAGTGTTTTGACAATCTTTCCAACGCCAATAATATATCCCTTCTTGCCATTTCCAAAGGATACACTCCGACCTTGCAAGGCCTTGAGTAAGAGAAAATCATCCATCCTTCCAGTCATATGTTTAGAGCAGCCATTGTCCATGTACAATTTTTGGCTACTTCCTTTCACTTTTGCATGCACATAAAATCACTGGTTAGATCTAGGAACCCAAATCAATTTGGGTCCCTTGTAATTATAGAATGGGTGAATCAAAATTCTTTTTGTCCATGCAAGCATCATATATTTCATATTCTGAGTACCAAGTTCCTTAACAGTAGGTTGCTTTTCAACAAAGACTTTGTTTTACTGCTGAGATTAAAATTTAGCTTTACAATAGTCCTTGTAGTAACCAGTTTGACCTTGCAGAGCCAATTATCAGTCAAAATAACATTTTGATATAGGGATTATAAGGGAATTTAGCCTTATGGAACCCGATTCCTTTGTCTGTTTCCACAAGTACTTTTATACATAAACGTGATTGCATCAGAGGACCAGGTCCATGTAAGGGACTTATCTAAATCATTTTTAGCCCTTTTTAAGTCCTTCTGAAGTTGTCTATTCTTTTCAAGCTTAGTAGTGAGACTTAGTTTGACCTCTTTGAGCTCACTTTCAAGCTTAAGTTGAGTCTATCAAGCCACTTCTTTTCCTTTAGGGGTGTTCATCTATTTTTCTATTTGATATTTTAACAAGGTATTTTCTCTTGTTATTTCTTCTATTTGTTCCTTCAGATCTATCACTACAACCACCAAATCATCTCTCTCTTGTTCTACCTCTCCAATTTCCTCAGTTAAAGCATTTTTATCATTAATGAGGTTGAGATAAGCATAAATCAAAATGTTTGCTAAAGATATCAGTTTCTTTTGAGAGTAAGTTTTCAAGTTTCTTTGAACGTCAAGAAAATTTACCTCATCTTCCTCGTTGCCCTCATCATCATCATATTTGGACATGAGTGCAAAGATAGAATCATATTCTGTAGATCCACTTTCTACAACCATCATGGAGGTGTCTCTTTGGTCATCCTCACCCTCAGATTTACTGGGGAATCTCCCCAGGCAGCCAGAGCCTGCTTCACAATATTGTCAGCGACATCTCTTCTCTTGAATCTTCTGTCTGGAACTTGTTTCCTCTTGATCACTTTCTCTGCTTTGTGTTTGTAGTGGTCCTGCTTGTGAAGAGGACACTCTTTGATCAAATGTCCTGGCTTTCTGCACTTCTGACAACAATAATTTTTTTTGTTGTCCTGCTAGTACTTCCTCTCTTGGGAATTCCTCCATTTCTTCAAACAGTTTTATGGAATCTTCGAGTAAGATAGACCATGTTTGTCTCATCACAACCTAAGTCACTGTTGTTAGCCTTACGAACCAGGTTCTTCTCATTTTTGAGTTCTCTCCTTTCAAGATCTTTCTTCTTCTTCATCTCATAAGTTTTGAGATTTCCAATGAGTTCATCAATAGTCAGCTTTTGCAGATCCTTAGCTTTAGTGATAGAATTCACTCTACTTTCCCAAGAAACTGGTAGAACACTGAGTATTTTGCAGACCAGCTTGTTTCTTAGGATGACTTCTCCAAGGGAGTGAACCTCATTGATAATAGAGCTGAAACGTGTATGCATGTCTTAAATGGACTCATCCTCTTTCATCTTGAAAAGCTCATACTCGGTAGTAAGCATATTAGTTTTGGACTGCTTAACTTGAGTAGTTTCCTGATGGACAGTTTGGAGAGCTTCCCAGTCTCTTTAGCAGATTGACACGTAGATATGCGATTGTATTTGTCTGGTCCAATGCTACAAAGAAGAATCTTCTTTGCCCTAAAGTTCTTCTCGATGGCCTTTTTATCAGCATTTTTATACTCCATTCTTGTTATTGGGACTGCAGATATTCCCTCACCATTATTTTTCATGGGAACAAAAGGGCCATCATAGACCACATCCCATAGATCCGAGTCCTCATCCATGATAAAGTCATGCAATCTTGTTTTCCACCAACCATAGTATTGACCATTGGATATTGGTGGTCTGTAGGTTGATTGTCCTTCCTCGAAGTTTGGTGGAGCAGCCATGAAGATCCTTTCTAGGTTAAGGGTCCATCAAACAATATAGAGAATCAGGTTCTCTATCAGTTTCCATAGTAAATATTAGTAAATAAAACACACACAATATTTATGTGAAAAACTCCCAGCACACGTCGACCTACCCTATTAGGATTTCAACTTCACTAATTGAGCAAATTTTAGATTAAAAGTTATTGCAATCTAGGAATTAAACTCTTAATCCCTCACCTCTTACATAACATATTGTAAGCCCTTTGTAATAACTCTATTACAAAGCTACACACTTGACTAACTCTAGTCAAACAACCAAAAGCAATTATGGTTTAAATGATGTCCAACTAAATGCTTCTAAAAAGCTGTCTAAGATTTACAATTAAATAATATAAAACAAAGACACAACAATACTAAAGGGCGCAACACATATTCACTTCTGGGATCTGGTCCTTTATTTTGTAGCTGCTTTATTCTTCAATGCACCTGAGGGAAATAGCGGCGGCTGCACACTTGAGAGAATGTATGCTTTGTAATTGCATGTATTAGGTTAAAGCCTTGTAACATGTTGTATATATATGGGAGATCATGAGAGTAGTTACAAGAACATTTTCGGTCTCTAGCAAACTGCAGATGTATTGCGGTACTATTGCAAGTACAGTGCACCAGCTTTAACAGTTGTAGAGTTAATTTGTGCGACGACTTGGGGACCTGATCCTAACTTTCGCTGTGTAGTTCCCTTGTCTGTCTTTTTTGAGTATAAAGCGAGACAACAAGGTATGTTTCAGTGAGCATAAGGAACCTGATTGTATCAGGTTCCTATCTGGTTCTTTCATGAAGTTTGACAAATCATCAACATCACACTCGTATAACTTTATCACTAAACGAATCTCATTGCCGAATATATAGGTTTTAATTTAAAATATTGTATGATCTCATCATTAAATATTTAGGTTATTAAAGTATTTGCTTTGATGTTCAAATCATCTACTAGCGTGTGGTAACTTGTTATCGATATTGTTGGCCTAAATATTACAACAACAACAACAACAACAACAACAACATACCTAGTATTATCCCACACCGTGGAGTTTGGGGAGGGTAGTGTATATGCAGACCTTACCCCTACCTTGTAAGAATAGAGAGGTTGTTTCCAGTAGATCCTCAGCTTGGCCTAAATATTATAATGTTTTATTATTTGACAATTCATGTTAATTGAATAATTAATCATGAGTCATCCCCCCCTCCCCCCGCAAATAAAAAAACAAAAAAACAAAAAAATTACACGCTATTCTAGTTCCCTAATATTGAAATTACTACTTGGTTTTTTGGTCATCCATC
This sequence comes from Nicotiana tabacum, assembly GCF_000715075.1. NCBI lineage: Eukaryota > Viridiplantae > Streptophyta > Magnoliopsida > Solanales > Solanaceae > Nicotiana > Nicotiana tabacum. The sequence goes on from NC_134086.1 coordinate 52,428,653, forward strand.
TTTTTAGCATTTTCAAATGGCACATTCCTGACATTTCTCTTCTTTTTTTCTATCTCTTTGGGTTGGGGGTGGCAAATGATGGTACACTAAGTTACCTTATTTATCGGTAAAAATAGCACGGTATAATCAGTTTTCGAATTGGTCATTCAAAAATAGCCAGCGTTTGCGAAATCAATGAAAAATAACCACTATTTTGCTGCAACAGAGACCAGCCACCATTTTGATATACTGGAGTTCGGTGCACCTGTGTATGAACTCCAGCATATTATGCTGGACCGGTATACTTTGCTGACTCCAGTATAATATACTGGAGACTGGAGCACCGGTGCTCCAAACTCCAGTATATTATACTGGACAATTATACTTGCTGGAACTCCAGTATATTATGCTGGAGTTCTAGTGTACTTATGCTGGAACTCCATCATATTATGCTGGAGTTCCAGCATACTTATCCTGGAACTCCAGTATAATATGCTGGAATTCCAGTATAATATACTGGCGTATTTTCCGGGTTTGAACAGTGTTTTCGCTTAGATTTATTTTTACATGAAAAGCAACTAAATTTTTATTACTTTTAAAATTGAGCTATTTTTGAACGATCAGTCGTAACTCTGACTATTTTTTAATTTCTTCCTTATTTATCGCGGGACATGTAATATTAATCAAATAATCACATAGCTTTAGTGTTACTTGCAAGAGTAAACAAAATCACATAGTTTAATGTGAAACTTTTCGACATATTCAATAAAACCTCAAAGTGAACGCTAGAATCGGCTGCAAAAAAAAAAAATTTATTTTTATATTCAATTCACTTTTATAAATCAATATAAAAGACCAAGAAACAAATCAAACAACTCTTTCTTCAATCTGCTCAAGACAAAGAACACCATGTAACACATCTTTACAAAGTCCATTAAGAAAAGGACAAGACAACAAAATCAATACATATTACACACACATTAAAACTTAAAGATGCGTAAAATGAGAGGGAAAGAAAAAATAATAGGTTCTTCTGTATAAACAAATTGGGAATCTTTTCAAACTCTTCCTCTGCTTAAAGGTCTCGAGTAGCAACATCTCCAATTCCAGCATGAATTGCACCAGTGCAGAACATTTGTGTCCCGCTCAATATTATCAATATTACCTCCAAGGTCCTCTGCAAAAATTGCAATTAAAAATTATAATTTTATATTGCTACTATATTTCCAATTCACCATCAAAGTTGAATCCATAATGTAGAATCAATAGGTACAAAATAGATTTGATTTATTATTTATATGTTTTAAGTTCTTTTGGTGTATTGGAAATAGCCTCTATTCCTTCGTAAGGTAGGAATAAGATCTGCATACACATTACCCTCCCCAGACCCCACGCGTGAGATTGCACTGGGTTTGTTGGTGGTGGTGATGGTGTGTATATATATATTGTTGGTCAGTGTGTGGTCGCACTTGCTACTAAAATGTTGAATCTGCCTCTGTTTTTTCTGACTCAATATGCGGAAACTTACCAAGTTTGAGTCAGTCCACCCCATATCAATCTCCTTACAAGCCAACCTGCAGCCACACACACACAAAAAAAAAAAAAAAAAGGAAAAATGATCAACACCCTCAAAAGTGGCAGACTACAACATTTCCTTTTCTCTTTTCTTACTATGAAATACTTATACCATATATGATTATCAAAAAATTATAAATGTAACACGCACCACAAACATATAAACTTTAGTGGTAGTATTATTTACCCCATGGCGAGTAATGTGAGTAACCAAGTAGTGAGAGAAGAGAAAGCAGCTGCATGTAAATTGGGAGCATTCCATTGTATCACATTCTGAATTCCAGTAAGTGAGGTAATGAAGCCCACCACTCCAGCAATAAGTGAAAATATGATGAGAAAACCAGTTGCCATGTTTCCAAAAGGAAAGAATATAGGAAAGATCTTAGCTGGAATTGGCAGAGTTGATGCTGCAAATATTTTTTGTGACACGTTAAAATCAAGAAAAAAATATTTATTAAATATGTTGGAACTAATGGAGGACAACTTTTGCCTTGACAGGAAAGAAAAAGAGATGGACGATACGAATTACCTGTTTCTTTGGATCTTACTATGGCATGATTAACAGCCCAAGAAGCAATTATAATAACAATGAAGTAAAGCAAGACATTAAGTATCAAAAGCATAAATGCTGCTGATTTTCCTGCCCCTGAAGCCATGGCCTGACAAGTTTAGCTTTGACAGAAGCAAAGAAGGGAAATTTTATTGAATCACTCACTTTTGTGATTTCAAATACAGAATGCATATTTATATAGCCATGATTGTTCCATTCTTTATCTTAATAACGGTGACAGGTTGTTGCTTTGTTCCTTTTTTTTCTTTAAAAAATTGTCTTAAAGCCAAAGAAATGACGAGAATATCTTGAACTAATTTTCAGTTGCATCCTAGTAGAGGAAAGGAATCACTTTGGCTTCACACAGATGTAAAAGGTACTTTATTATATTCTCAAGAAAATACAAACTTGTAAATGCAGTTATGCATCTTTTTCTCAACTGGACTCTTCATTTACTTTGCACACCTGTAAAATGAGCATGAACTAGATATGACCATATGATGAAAACATGCAAACAATTCCTAGTTCAACATAAACATGCATTTAGAAAACACAAAGTTCTGGAAAATGGCCTGCTGGACACAGATATCCGAGCGATGTAACATATTTAAATCCAGATAAAGGAGGAGAGTTGTGATAGATAGATGACCAACATTGCAATAATCTACTATGATGAATTCTCATAAGAGCCATAACAGATACAGAGGATATTAGATAATTCAGATAACTGATTGAACTAGTCTGTAACTGAAATGTACATGATTGATTAATTAGAACAAGGTTTCCTAATTCTGCCCTCCAGTTATAGATAGACCAAGGGAAAAGAGTGTCCGTTGTTTATGACTACTATAAATATGTTCAACTATCTGATTATTGTGTTCAAAGGTCAATTTCGCGAGATCAGAATGGCAGAAGTAATCGATTCATCTGGAGAAAAGAAAGATAAATATGTTCAAAGTAGTCCAACAATTACAGTCTCATTGTCTTAAGGAACCTCTTTTATAGGAATAACTGATAAATTGTGGTTCCTTTACAAGATTTTCCCTAAAAGGGAATCTAAACAAGGTACAAGTTTCTTCACTTAGCAGATCATGAACTCTAAGAAGATTATTATGGATCAATCTGCCCTTAAATAATCTAAACATTCAATGCGAGCTTTTGAGCAGCAAGAGCTTCAGCCTCAAGGGTTGGCTCCCACAGAATAGTAGTTTCGGCAAGTAATCCAGTCACAACATAGGGGTCCATGTTTGAAGCTGGACGGCGGTCTTCCAAATAACCTGCATCCACCAATCCCATAAACAAAAAAGAGAAACAACCAGCATCAGAAAGACCATCAATACCAGCCTAAGTAAGCGTATAGCTAAATAGTTTACAGTTGATTAAAAGGCACTAAGAAACATGGATACATGGCTCGGGCATAACTGTTCAGAATAGAGTAAATCATCTTTTTTTTATTTTCAGATCCAGTATTTTACCTTTCTTTGTATGATAGATGTATGTTGATAAAAGTGGTCCACAAAAATAATCTAATTTTCCATTCTTCGCACAGAAAACAAAAGGAATATATTAATGTTACTCCTCTAATAAAGCAGAAACTTACCTTTGCCTTGCTTCTCAGTGTCACGCCCCACACGGATTGAGGCACCACGGTTAGCAACTCCCTGCAAATTTAGAAAATCACACAGGAATGAGGACAATTGGTACAGCCTATTTATGTCTAAGTGAAGGAAAGATCAGCAGCTTGAAGGAAAGACCAGCAGCAGGCATACCCATGAAAATTTGTCAATGCTTGCAGTTTCATGCTTTCCAGTCAACCTTCTCTCATTTCCTTCTCCATAAGCACTTATATGCTCCTTGTGGCGAAGGGAGAGATTCAGAATTGCTTTCTTTATTACTTCAAATCCTCCCTCTTCTCTCATACTTAGTGTACTGCAAACGACCAACCATGAATACTTATTAAGTGAATCTTTCAAAGGAGCTTTACTATGAAAACCTATGAAAACCTAAGTTGCTCGGATCCTTCATGATCTAAATCTTAAGATTCGGGGTTACGGATACCGGTGTGGATACGTCTGTGGAGATTCAGCTAAAAATAATTCAAATATCTAAAAATAGAGTTATAAAAATGTCTAAATTATGAGACATTATGGGAAAAATTTACAAGGTATTTCGAGAAGGATAAAGGATTGATCAAGAGGAGAATCAAGAAGGAGATAAAAGGAAAAGGACTGAGATAGAAATTTGTATATATAAGGTAACTTATTTTTCTTCAGTTTCACCTTAGCTTTTGTTTTGACTTCAGAAATCATTGGATCTGTCCTGAATTTCTCTATCGATTTTGGTCAGAGTACCCAAAATCGGTTGACCAGATCCGGAATGGATTCCACACCCACACCCACACCCACGTCGTGTCGACACGGGTGCTGCACCAGAAGTGAAGAATCCGAGCAACTTAGATGAAAACCATACATTGATTTTCAGAAGAAGTTGCTAAATTGGAAAAATGAAAAGCGAGGAGGGGGGATTGTTAAACAGAAAACAGGAACTTGTGGAAAGAAAAATCATGAAATAAAATGATGAGTGTCGTAAAAGTCACTTGGGACTAATTTGTAGCTGTAGCGACTAACTACATGTTGAGAAAGTGACTTATGTCATTCCCATTTCAGTATTTAAAAGATTCATATCCCAGATTTTATTTTTAAGATTGCCAGTTTCTCTCTTGAAAAAAGGAACTACCTGTAGTTAGTGTGGCATCCGGCACCATTCCAGTCGCCCTGTAAATACCATAACCAGAAAAGAACAAATGGAGTTTCATAACTAAACTTAATTTGAAAAAAAGAAAAGATTTATCAAAAATTTTAGATCACCTCAATTGGTTTTGGATCAAGTGAGAGAACAACTCCTGCTTGTTCAGTAATTCTCTGTTAGATCAAGGAACAAAAAACAGAATGAGTAAATCTGATTTTTCAGTCCAGTTAATAACGGTAGGAGACAAACCATTGCAACAGTCAAAGGAAGAAAATTACCTCAAGGATGTATCTGGCGCACCAGATGTGATCTCCAGCTTCAATTCCCACACTAGGACCTACTTGAAATTCCCACTGCCACAAAAACATTAAAGTTAATTCTCCAATTAGAGGCCTATAACTGACAGTGATGTTATTGTGATAGACAAAAGATGTGAAGAAAATGGTACCTGTCCTGGCATAACCTCTCCGTTAGTACCACTAATGTTAATTCCAGCATACAGACAAGCCTTGTAGTGAGCATCTGATATATCACGGCCAAATGACTTATCCGCTCCAGCACCACAGTAGTAAGGACCCTAAAGTTTCCATGATGATAAAATAGTTATGGGACTGATAAAGGTTGCACTTGTGGTGGATGATTTTTGAGCTGCCGATCATTCTATTGTGCAAAACAACTATTACCTGAGGTCCGGGGTAGCCTCCAACAGGCCAACCTAAAGGCCACTTCACATTTTGTTGGAGTAAGGTGTACTCTTGTTCTATTCCGAACCTAGTCAACACCAATTGCTAGACAATATTAGCAATATGATATTAAAATTCAAAAACAGGGAGGAAGAAGAAAACATGACACGATACAACAACATATACTCTTTTGATCCCATTTTCAGTGAGAGAAAAAATGATTTGCATTAACATCAAGAAATGATTGTTTCGTTTTCATCATCCATCAGTTAAAAGAGTTTTCTTTTCGAAACAGTTAAAAGAGTTAAGAAGCAGATATTGAATATTGCTTAGCATTTATGCACAAGAAAACACAATGTCTTAGTAAATTCATTTTCGAGGAAGTTTGTGAATGTGGTTTTACTCAATTAGTGAAGGATAAGCAATATTAATTTTGTTGTTTTGTTCAAAGGGAATAGTTGGTATTCTCTTATTCTAGGGACACAGAAAAAATAATGCAGAAGAAAAAAAATTAAACAGTACATAAAACTAGTGAAGTGAGGCAGATGAATTTAAAGTTACCATGGAACTTCAGATACAACTTTTGAGTCGCTAAAAATCTGAGCAGCTTTATGGCGTTTGTTTGATGGAATTGGCTCTCCAGCTGGTGTGTAGGCATCACAGATAACCTGTTTCAATTTACATAAACAATAACGCCAAACTTCAAAACCAATGAGATCAAATATTCAGTAGAACATCATGAATGAGTATTGTTAACTAACAAACTCACCAAGATGTTGTTACCACCACGGAAAGGGTCTTTAAATATTGCCTGAGGGCTGATGTAAAATGATATGAGGTTAGCTTTTGAAAGAAAAACAAAAAAACAAAAAGGAAGAGTGTAAGAAAGGAAAAATCTTCAAAAAGAAGAAAAAATTCATTTGCTGATCTTACTATAGAATGACTTCACTGTCTTCTCCAGGTGCTTGTCCAGTACTTGATCCATCGTAGTTCCACTTTGGGAGCTCAGAAGCATGCTTGACTGGCTTTGAAATAGTCTGAAAATTTAAATGCAAGAAATTAAGAGACGATTCATGACAAAATATAAATTCAGTTTCTCAAACTTTCATTGATTAAGTAAAGAAGCAGCATTATGTACCCTTGATTTACTGCGCATGTCAATTCCAGATCCTCCGATCCTGTTTTTAAGGAAACGAAATAAGGTCAGTCTGGCCACAAAGAACTAGCTGTAAAAAGGCAGTGAAAGTGAAAAGATAATGATAATGGTCACAACCCTTAATTCCCTACTATTTTAGTTTGAAAGTTTTATCTGAATAATTCAAATTTATAAACCTTTCGAGTGAAATGTTGAATAAACAGTAAGATGTGTGTATAGGAAAGAATCAAATACCAAATATATTCAGCAATGATCTTGTCAGTGTATGGAGTTACGTCCAAGTTTAGCAGCTGTTCCACTCTGTTCACAGTGCCACTATCAGATTGGAGAGCAAAGACTCTAAATTTGGCAGAGCTTTTAACAGCAAGTCTTTTATTCTGCTTCAACACCACAGAACTCCACATCTTTGAAGTCAAGGGATTAGCATCTGTTGAGCTCTTTGTCATTCTCATCTGCCATTGTGCAGATGGAGCCAAGATCTGAGCCATCTTCACCTAACCAACTGAAATGTAATAACAAGACAAGGAACTTTAGCACCAAAGTAGGGGTCTAAAATCCTATTCAATTCAGATGAAAATCATACAAACTAAATATCAGGATTCTACTTTAAAACCATCATATTTTCATGCCAGTAATGGATACAACAACTACGCCTCAGTCCTAAACAAGTTGGAGTTGGCGATATAAATCCCCATGTCTTTATGTAAGCTCAACTTATATCATCATCATTACCAAAATAAAATAAAAGTGAAAGTAAGAAGAAAAAAAAAAGTAATAATAATATTGGAAGTTCTCTACCAAGTCTAAAAACCCATTCCCAAATCCCAACCAGTAGGTATCACCTATATGGATTTTTCTCTTCTAGAACAAAATACAAATAAATTTCAACGAAGCAATGATTAATGTATATGCCGATACTTGTTGAGAAACAAGAAATAATAAGCAAAATAAAGTGATCATACTGCACTGTGCATCTAACTTAAGGATGCAGTCTTGTTTTGAAAAAAGAAAAACAAGTCTGTTAATTTTTCTGTTTGAAAAAAAATGTTGTTTTTCCATAAAATCAAATACTTTAGCCACCTCTAGAGATATTCTCCATTGTACAATCTGGTATGTTTTGCTTACATTAACCAGATGCCATTCACATCTAGCTTATTCAAAGCGCAGATACTAAAGGAAACAACAAACAAAGACTACAGACAGAAACTTGGTTGTGCTTTACTTCTAAAATAGGATAACATGATGATCTAACAGCACTAGCTCACTAGCAGTTTATGCAAATAATGCAAAAGTCACAACACCAGAAGGAAGCAAAAAAAGATAGTAACTTGAAGTTCAATTTGGGTCCTAAAGATCAAATCTTGAAAGGAAAAAAACAAGGCATAGTGATAGAATAGCAAGAAAAACTCATTGATGATCCACACATTGTTTTATGAGCAAAAATACCCCAAGAAACTAACAACCCCACTAACCAACTCTAACAAAAAAGAGTTTCCTTTAGTCATCAATGCTTAAAAATACAGACATTGTTATTAGAGGATATAAGTTACATACCTAAGTTGGTAATGCTATGCTGGAAAAATAGTGTTGAAGAGAGAGAATATGAAGATGGTGAGTAACAAGAATTTTTTTTGAGGGAAGTCTTAATTATAAAGGTAACAAGATTGAGTGGATACGGAAAGTTTATTGGCTTTTCCATAGTAGATAGGGGTGTGTGTGTTGAGTGGAGGAAATTGGTTTTTGGTTTGTATAAGGTCACCCCTATACCAGATTCAATCAGTTTTTTTATTTCTCCTATCATTTAAGATAAGGCTTTTTTCTGTAACCTGTTTCTTCAACGTTTGAATAAAGACAAGAATTTGAATAAACTAATCCATTATTTTGTAGTAGTACTATTTAATACTACTCTTCCTTGTATCATTATTTGACTTTGTTTAACTTTTGTCAGACATTGATGATCTAGTTCAAAAGTTTTGGGAAAAGGTTAGAAGTTGTTTTCCTTTATTGGGTTTTTAATTAATTTCTGACTTTCAAGAATTTTTTAATCTGTTAAGTACATATTTATTTTTTCTTTTTGGTTATTAAATACTTTTTGCTGGTCCTCTCTTTTAATTTCTTAGATTAGGGTGGACTTGTCAATAGTAACAGCTGAAAAAAGAAGAGAGCATTTGGTAAGATTAAAAATCTTATATAGGTGATGTTATATGAAATTGCGAAAATTAGATTACAAGTCTAATTCCTCTTTTGACATTTTCAAATATTGGCAAAGTTTTTATTATTTCATTTACCTCTTTTGGTTTTCACTTGTGTATCAAATGTGTTTTAGACCCATTCGGCTCTAACCATTTAGACACCGTTTGGACATAAATTTGGTTGAAACTTGAAAAAAAATAAGTTTTTAAAGGTGAGATGAGAAATGATTTTTGAAAGTTTAAAATGTGTTTGGACATGCATTTTACTTGAAAAGAATTTGAAGTTTTGTGAGTAGAAAATTATAGAAAACTACTCTAGAGCTGTTTTGGGGATTTAAAGATTTTGTTTTCAAAATTTGACAAAAAATGATTAAAATTTATAAATAAAGATATTTGAAAAAAAAAAAGACCTCCCAAATTTTATGGCCAGACGGGGGCTTAGAACTTGGGAAACATCCCCCCCCCCCCCAACCCCAACTTCCCCCACAACAAAGGTGACAAGGTTTCAATAGTAAATAAAATGAATAAAGGTCAAATTCTTGAAAGGTGACTTAGTTATATGTCAATTTGTTTACTCAATATAACAAAGTGGAAAAAGCCTAATAAACCTCAAATAGTTAAATCTATTACTCGTGAAGAAAAAACTCCAATTACTGAAGGCAGTGACGCCAAACTCTGGAAGAAAAAACGTAAATTGGGGCCATTTCCGTTTCAAATACCTGTAGAGGAGATCGTTTATCAATAATAGAAGGCATCATATATAATGATGTTGATGTTGATTTTGAATGTCTAACTTAAGGTTAACACAAACAGAATATAGTTATTATCAATAAAGTAGGATGAAACCTGTGAAAAATCAAGGTTACAAAGTAGTTAGGTGATCTTTTATCATTCACCTAAACTTTGGTTAAGAGAATTACTCGATACATAGTAAAAGGTAGTAATAGATATGGGCACGTGATTTTTACCTCGCATGAATCACTCCTACAGAATTCCAAAAATAGATTTTTCTTTTTAATTACTTGTTATTTTAGGAATTGTTATAGAATTTTTCTGATTGTTTGCACTTTGTGTGAAAGTTTAATTTTGTTTAATTCACAAAAAAATACAAAATATATTGCATTTGCATTTAGGATTTGATTTTATATTTCTTAGGTTAATTAGTAATTTAATGTTTTACAAAAATGAAAAAATCACAAAAAAAAAAAACTTATTTTTTGAATTTTGGGTAGTTTTTCCTTTAATTTGATATTTAATTAGTTGTGGTAGTTATTATTTTGAGTAATTAGGTTAATTTGGTAGGATATTTTAGTTTAATTATTAATGTAGGGTTTTGTTTTAATTTGAAGAAGAAAAGAAATTCGAAATTGAAAAGAAAAGAAGGGAAATAAAGAAAATCAGATTTTTGGGCCCTTTTTATTTAATTTTTCTCAAGCCCAAACAATTACACCTTGAAACCCGACCAAATCCCGGCCCAGATCCATGTCTCCTACCCGGTCCACCCATGTTAAATCCCAAACGACCTCGTTTTATGCCCGTTGATCACAACCGTTGGATTTCTATCATCCAACGGCTCAGAACTGCTCTGTCTTCTACCATATATATGTCCGACCACTCCTCCCCCCTCTCATCATCTCTCATCACCTCAGAGACCCCAGAGTAACGCCGCCCAAACCACCGTCCGCCGCCAGCCGGAAATCGCCCACGGCAGCGGCTGGCGGCCAAATGCCACCAAAATTACACCCTTGAATCTCCTCCACCTCCTTATCCCAAATCCCTGATCCATTCAACTCAAATCCCTTTGAAACTCTTCGAATTTCAGATCAAAGAAGCGGAACCCTAGCATCGCCCAATTTTTTCCGGTGGCGGCGCCACCTCCAAACCCCACCAGAATGATACCACATAACCACCCTTACCCCCTTATACCAGTTCCGTCATTGTTTTCCCTCGAATCACCCTAATCCCCTTCGAATCTTGAATCGAAGATTGAAACCTTGAAAACCTAAAAGCGAATTCTGTGCATGCAAGGGATATTTCCTCGATTTTTCTGGTTATTCAAGGCCAATCTATCACGAAACAATGATGGTCGCTGGTTCTTGACAAAGAACAAGCTATCAACATTATTTTGGGATAAATTGGAAGTCCGGTGTTGGTGTCGAGTTTAGTAGGTGAGTTCTCTTCATCTTTCTGTCTGTTTTTTTTACCTATTATTCCTCTTCTCTTCTTCTCCTTTTCTTTTGTTTAAATCTTCACTTTAATTGAAACTCGACCAAGTTTCTGGGCCTAGATTGATTTGTGTTCGTTTGTTCCACGTGTTTCCTTTTCACATCTTTAAAGCTTTCTCTGATTCCTAGTTTGCTTAGTGTTATTAGTGGCACGTTTAAACCTCTGATTTTCCCCTTTGATTTTAGTCTCATTAGTTTAGTTTAATTAAGTTTATTTTGATTTAATAACCTGGTTTATTCTATGCCCATTTGTGTTCATTAATCAGTCAGTTGATTCAGATTTTAATTGTTAAAATCATTTCAGTGTTTGTGTTTTTTTGTTGCTTACAGAATGTAGTTGGATTAGCTTCTTGTTTGGGCTTTAGGTCGTTTCTGACCCATTTGCAAAAAGAAAGGCAGCCCGTTCATTTTTGGTTTAAGCTGTTGGGTCAATTTGACCCATTTGGGTCCCTGAAGTAAAAAGCAGGGGTTCAAGGGGTAGTCTAGAAATTCTAGGTGAGGGAATCTTTAATAACTGAATGGGAAGCTGCCTAGAAGGTGGGGGTTGGGACTATTTTGAAAACTGATTTTTTAAGCTAAGGGTATTTGAGCAAAAATGGAAATATCAAAAGGTTTAAAGTGCAATAACTAAATTTATTCTGCTCCCCTAAAAGCTTGCCTATAAAGGCACCTTTTCTTCAGGCTCAAGGCAGATTTGAGGGATTAAAAACACTGAAAAGCTGAAACGACTAAATTCTTTGAGAAAAGTTCTGAATTCCTTGCACCATTTGTTTGAAAACTGCTCAAATTCTGCTTATTTTGAGTCTTCTAATTTCGTTTGGTTAGTTAAAGCTTCTGAAAATGTCAAAGTCTTGCACCTTGGTTATAATGGCTTGAGTTCGGGTTCTTTAAAGTTCGGTTTTTGAGCTGTGCTGTTGGGGTTACTGTTGCATTGCTGAGATCTGAATTGACTTCAGTTGCTGCTTGTGTACTGATTCCTTACTTTTTTTTTTGCTTTCCCTTTATTCCCAGGTACATGTTTTCTGAATTCTACCTCATGTGAAACTTTGGTTTGAAGTATGAAATGAAACCTGGAAGTTTAAAGCATGTCTTCAACATGTTCTGATTCATTAGTTTAGCTTCATTTCTCTTGAATTACATGATTTTGAGTTTATTCGATGTACTGTATCTTGCTGGTTGTTTGTAAGACTCTTTTAGGAGATGTACTTGATTTGTATCTGGTAGGAAGCCATTTTTATCAAATATCTTATAGTTAGGTGTTGGTTTGTGATAATTGAACTTTATTTTTGTACCTAATTTCGAACTGTCACAAAAGCTTGATGAAATCCTGTTAATCAAGTCAGTAGTTGGACTTTGTGTTCATTCCTATTTAAGTAGGGTATGCTGTATCAGATCTCTCCTACTATGCAATTCAAGTGGATGTTATAATATAATGCTTTGTTCATACAATGGGTAACTGATTACTTCTTAGGTGTTGATTAGTATAAAGTCACGTTCAAAAGGAAAGGAAATAGCCTAGGGGTCAAGCTATGTGCTGATTTGCTTGTAATGTGTTAAACATGCTTAGTTTGGAGATAGATTCATGTCTGTTTATTAAATAATCCCATAAGATCTCGTTTCGTTAATTGAATATATTGAACAGAAGGTTTAAGTCAAGTGGAAATCTCATAAGTGTCTTTTGAAACTCATTGGACTGATTCAAGCATGATTATCAATTGATTTGTTTGTTATTAAAACCCTTGCTAAGTTCATGGTAATATTCCGGATCTGGTACGCCATTTACAGGCCTGGAGACTCGAACTCAGGTCTTCCCCTCTTCAGGCTTTAGTTTTTAAAAGAGCTGGGCTACTCTTTGAGCCTCGGTTCATGAGGCTGCATAAAGTTGAAATGCAGGCCTCTCATGTCGGGCTCGTCCGTTTCAATTTTGTTTTGCTGCTGAAGATGGCACGAGCCATTCTTCTTTAGACAACCAAACTTGTCTCCTTTCTTCGATGCAAGTTTTTCTTTAAACTAGTATTAATGTTGGACTTGAAAAGCAAAAGAGGTAAAATCTCAATTCACCTAGTGTTATTAATTAGATTTTGTTAATAGTTGAGGGGAGATGTAGTAGATAAAACAATTAGTTTATGGCCCTCAATATTTCGATTGATTTTTAGACAAGTAGATTGGAAGCGTGCTATATTAGGCAAGACATAGTTTATGGCACTCCAAACTTTAGTTCAAGTTCCTTTTAGAACTGGAATCGAGGTGCACAGTGCCAAATAAAAAATCTCAAAATGCACATCCCTCACTTAATTAATCCTTAGAAATCGAGGTGCACCATTTAGTTGAATTTTCCATGGCCCTCACAAAGTTGAAAGTGCGTAGTTGCTTTAGGCGCGCTATTTTTAAAAATTACTTTCCTAAACTCGGGTGTGCATTTCATGTGACCCAAATCCAAATCTCAACAACGTTAAATAGAATTTATCACTAATCACGGGTGCATTTCATGTGGCGCGGTTCAAGGCATGTTTTAAATAATGTTGAATCTTCCTAAAAGCGGTTAATAAGCTAAAATGTACAATAGGTTAAAACATGTAATAAATCAGATAACGGGCCAATTATAATAGTTTAAGTGACTGTGCTAGAACCACGGAATCTGGGTATGCCTAACACCTTCCCCCTGGTTAACAGAATTCCTTATTCAGAATTTCTGGTTCGCAGACTTCAAAATTGAAAGTCGAATTTCCTCGATTTGGGATTTAAAAATAAACCGGTGATTTGGGACACCAAATAAACTATCCCAAGTGGCGACTCTAATTAAATAAAATAATCCCATTTCGAATAATGTCATTTAGAGTGGAAAAACTCCTTTATATACCTCTCGGGATGTAAAAAGGAGGTGTGACAATAGATATCTGAGAAAATCAGGAGCGAAGAGAGAGTATTAACTACTAATTGGCATGAACCCAATAACTTTTGTTTAGATCTTATATTTATATTAATTTTTTTATTAAGTATGTATAAATATTTAAGAGTCCCAATAACTAATACGAGTTATGGGCGCAATAATAATTTTCTAATCCATAAACTTCAAATTTAGGCTCCGCATGTCATAGAGAATGTGTACAAATTGGGATGAACACCAAAAGAAAGGATCACAAAATCTCACAATTGGTACACTATTGATTGCACATTCCCTTGAGAGATATGTAATAACAAAGCTTGCTTAGAATTGTGAAATAAATGGTTCTCATTAGTTGTTGCAGATGTTGACTTCTCTTTTTCTTGTTGGTTCCCTTTTCCTTTAGGGACCATTGCAAAATGCAAAGTGCATAATAGATAAGAGAACAGTAAATTGTGGTTCATAGTAAATACCATAAAAATAGCTCTTAGGGACATCTCAGGGATACTGGAATCCAAATGTTACAATCAATACAAATTGCAAATGCGAACTTTACTATAAAGGAACAATTTAGTGACCAACAAACAACAATATGAATCATAATGTTATGAGTTCTAATTTCATTTATTTTAATCGTCAGATGAGCTTTTCTCGGTTCTCTTCTTCTTTTTTTCCATTTTTTCTTTTGAGGGACGAGGGCAGATGAAATAATCTCTAATAATTGATTACAATTTGAATAGAATAAAATGACATCACAACTGGGGGTGGGGGAATGACCCCATAAATCTTTTGTGAAGTAAATAAAATTATTATAATTATTAAGGGACAATCCAGTGATGAAGAAACCACAATATGCAAGACATTATTCTTATACTGATTGAGCTACACTATTTTCTATTTTAATAAGTTTTGCTTCATGTGATTACATGATTTCCTCTTTGCTTAAATCAAAGGGCCAAGCAAGTAAAGAAGGACCTAAGTGCCACATATTTCATATGCAAGAGTTAGGATAAAGCTTTCATTAGTATAAGGATGTTACTTTGATTGAAAAGTTTTTGATTTAATCGTAGACTAGCTTGTATTGCATTCTTGCCTTCTTTGCATCTGCAAAAGCCTACTCTCTCTCTCGAATGTTGGGTGGATTGGCTTGGAAGATATTCGAATGAACCTTGCAACAAACAGAATAACAGTAAACTGTATGGGCCAAAAATTATTTTTGATATAATTAAATCATATTAGCATTAAGAAGGCCCTCATGGACTGCCACATGTCACCAGTACGACTTCGATAGAGGCCTTCCCAAGGTCGAAGTGGTCTCTTAAAAGGTCAAGGGCGGAGCCAATGAAGTTATTGAAGATCAAGGTCGAGGAGTCATCAAAGATCAAGGTCGAGGTCGAGCACTCATCGTAGACAGAGTAAATAACGGCTAGTTTTAGATTAAGGCACTAAAAGAGAATATTCTAGTGTATATTTTCTATACCTATAATATTTGGATTCTTTTAGGTATATGTTGTTGATGCACAAATTTTTCCTATGTATTTTTATAGCATATATATGCATACATAAGCATACCCAAGTGTTTTAGTATTTTTCTGATCTTTTGAAGAGTATTTAAAATCAATATACTATCCATTTTAGCAGTACAAAATCCATAATTATTCCCAAAATCATCAATTTTGGTGAATAATTTATTTTATTCCCATATTTATACCAAAATATATTTAAGATAATTTTGAACATTTTTACAAATTTATTTGGTACTTAAAAGACTAAATTGCATATAATTGCAATTCTAGCGTACTTTAAGATTAATAGCATTTTATAATTGTAAAATTGGTTCCAGTATTTTTGAATTGATATTTATATATTATTA
The DNA here is from genome assembly GCF_000715075.1 of Nicotiana tabacum. Taxonomy (NCBI): domain Eukaryota; kingdom Viridiplantae; phylum Streptophyta; class Magnoliopsida; order Solanales; family Solanaceae; genus Nicotiana; species Nicotiana tabacum. The sequence continues at coordinate 52,444,518 of NC_134086.1, forward strand.
ATTGGCTCAGTACTTTTAATTTGCTTTTAAAATCATTTTTACTATTTTTTATAAAATAAAAGGAAAAACTGGCTATTTAACATTTAGCCCAATTTCATTTCAATTATAACCCCATTTCATTTCAATTTTAACCTCAATTTGACCCCAATCCTAACCCCAATCGGACCTGCCCAATTCCAATTTTTACCCAACCCACGACCCGATTTTAAATAACCCAACTCGTTCCCCACCTACCACTTAAATCTGGACAGTTGATCACTCAAGATCAACGGCCAAAAATAGCCCTTTCCTAATTAAACCTAAATGACTGCCCTAATCTCCCTCATTCTCACCTGACCCGCCGCCTTGAAACCCTTCGTCTCTTAGAACACTCTCAAGCTCTCCGAAACCCTAACCATCTCCCACCTTATTCTACCATGTTTCTACCGGAATCCATGGCGTTTCAGGCCATGGATGGCCTGTACTCACCCTCTCTCACCATCAAACTATGTTTGTTCGAAGCTTCGAGGCCTGACTCTGATAGCTCTCTTCAGATCCTTCTCAGATCTGTAGTTCTATGGCTTCTCCGGCATATTCAAGCATTATGAGCCTGATTGTAACTCATCCGACTCAAGATCGGACCTTCTTCCAAGCCTTTCTCATTTCTAGGGTTTCTCCGAAACCCTAAGCTATTCGAGGTTCTTTCTCTATTTGTTTGCTTAGATTTGTGATGTATCTATGCTTTACTTGACATTTAAAGTGTTTTTCCCAAATTTTCTTTTCAAAATCGTTTGTCTTCGATTTAGGGTTTCTAAAAGGTTTTTAAAAAAAACATCTTTCTGATTCTTCTTCTTCTTTTCTTTATATGTGTTTGTATATATCATGCCCGTGTGACTTCTTTTTACTACACATGTACGGTCCTTCTACTTTTCTTTTATACATGTTACTCATATGCTCACATGATTATCCTTGTTATGTTTTCATTACTCTTTTACTATATGTGTTTACTATTAAGTTCTTCAATTTTGTTTGCTTTACTGGACTCTGCTCGTGTTCTTGCTAAATGTGTTTCATCAAGCGCTTCTTAAGTTTGTATCACTTTTTCTTCTGAACTTGTTTAAGTTCTGAGTTTTTCTCAAAATGTGTTCTCTATGCTCTTGATTATGTATCATGTCTGTTTGTTTATCATGAGTCTCTGAAAGAGTCCTCTGAGCCTGTTATCTGTCCTTTCGTCTCTGCTTCTAATTAAAGTTGAAAACCCTAGGCTTTGGGTTTTGGCAAGTTTTATCTTGGACTAGGGTTCTACTTTGGGACCCTGGACCCTCAGACTCATTATGAGTCTACAAACTGAACTCGTACCCCTTTGCTTATAATTCTGAACCTTTCTATGTTAGACTCTTTTCTAAGTAACATGATAGTTCCTTCTTGATTCACATATTTGTGTGCTTTATATATGAGAAACTCTGCTTTCAAAAGGTTTTTACCAACTAATGATTGATTCTGAAATCCTCTAATGGGGGTTTGATTGATTGTTACTGATTTTCTTTGATTGAACCTCCTTTACCTTTTTCTGACTTGGTTCATTCGAATTGAACTTGTAATTTTGATTTTCCTGGCTGTTTGATTGATTCCCTTTCCTTATTTTTCAGAGATCGTGTACCATTGGACTTTTGCCTTAAATAAACCCTTTGTATTTACCCTTCTTATACTACTTCGGAAAAGATTTTAATCAATTCTTTCCTTAATTGTCTTCTACCCGTTTGAAATCAGAATCCCTTAACTGAAAGGAGATTCTGTGTGATTGATTGAAAACTATTCCCTTACCTTTTCTTACTTGTTTTCTGCACTATAAAAGGGGCACGACCCTTCTGCACTTAGAGACCTTGAACCTTCAGTTCAACACTTCGAATTCAACACTTTACACACACACATTTCAATTACAATACTCTTTCAATACTCTACTCTCTTCTGAGATCTTTTGTACTGTTTGCTTGCAATTTGGTCTACAAGACTTCAGCTTTCACTTATTTGTTTCCCTGAAACTGGTATGCCTTAATTTTGATTTCAGCACCATCTTATGTGTTTATTTTACAGTTGCTACACTCCTGTCTACTTTGCTGTTCATGTTCTGTATTGAGAATGCTACTCTCTCTTTGCATCTGGTGTTTGTTATGGAATCCCCATAACCCCACCCCCTTTTATGTGTTTGAGTTATGGTTCATGGCCTGACAGCATCCAAATTGCTGCTTAGGTCTGAACCTGATTCTCAATGGATCCCAACTCTCAAAATGTGGCTAATAGTCTAGTTAGGGGTATGCCAGCACTCCTAATTGCTGGGCATGACCCCATGTCTGCCATGACTCTCCCTGATTTTCCCCTAGTGCACTTACACTTACTCTTAGATTCTAGTTCTGCCCCCTCTTATGAGCCTTGCTTTGGGACCTTGAGTTCCCTCTGAACTTGGACATCTGAGGGCTGGCATTTCCACACTGCACTATGCTCTTAATTCTGCAATACATTTGGGTTGTAAGCACTGCCCGGAGTCCATTTGAGGCTCTTGAGGAACTTTTACACATCCCAAATAAGAGAAGGATTTGGAAACCTAATCCTAGAAGTTGGTTCACCTCATATTGTTGGACTTTGAGTCTGAATTAGGCTCCTTGGTTGTAGCTTAATTTCTGATGGAATTTTACTTTTCTTAATTCATTCTGGTCTGTAATATGTTGTAATAACTTATGGGGTTCTAGTGAAAGAGGAGGGTCACTCATATATGCAAAGGGTAGACAACATGCTCATAGGTGTTACCATTTACAATTTCTGCACTTCCGCATTTCATTAGAAATCCTGCCTATAAGTTTTCTGCATTCATGCACGTCATATAGAAATCCTGCCTATAAGTTTTTTGCATTCATGCACGTCATATAGAAATCCTGGCTATAGTTTCTGCATTTCTGCATTTTACATCTATCATTAGGCAAACAGTTATAGGTTAAGTAATAATAAGTTTCATTCTAGATACCATGTCTATAGGACTCCTGCACTTTTATAATCGTCTTAAAATCAACAATGCCTAGAAGTCATGCCTATAGGAGTAACCAGTTGAATCTGATTCGTTATTTCATCTACAAGTCTAAAATCAGTGGTAATGTCATTTAACGTCTGCAGAACTTATGTGTTTTCTTCAATCAGTAAGCCTTCTTTAAAATCGGAGTAAGCACTGTTAGATATCATGCCTATAGGTCTCACTTAGGCAAACCAATAGATAATTGATTAACTGCATCAGCCTTTGATAAATTACAACCAGGGAAAGCTAATTCGTACTCCTTATCTGAGAAATATGTGATGAATCAGCCTATCCTACGCTTTAATTTGATTTCAGACCATAACTAGTACTTGTAAGTCATGCTAGCCAATTTGTCTCTTTAAATGAGGAGGCCTGATTGAGCCTTTTAAACTGCTATGTGTTCTCCCCATACCTGCCTTATATGTTTTGATTGTCGCCCTAGAATTTTGTCCTTTTAAAACTCTGAAAACCAAATCTCCCTTCCCTTTAGGACTAGTAGTCCCAAATGCCTCCGGGACTGATAGGATTGGGTCGGGTACTAGCATGCAATAAGTAACGATACTATTCTATGCTTAATACCTTAACGGGGTGGGAAAGGTAGATATGGATATGATGACAGGTGCACTAATACCACGTGTAACCCCTCTTTTGAGGAGCGATTGCCGGGTATTGCATTGATGTGATCCATATTATTTGTAAACCTAGGACCCCCTTTCCTTTTAACTTGTTTTATTGTCCGAACTATTTCTGCTTTCCTTATTCTCTCCAAACTTTCAATTTGCTTGCAATAATATGTGAAAATTCCCTTCTATTTGAGGCCCTTGATTGCTTATTTGATTATGTGAAATCACAATTGTAACATGGTCGGGAACCACACTAGTGGATCTTGAGGGGTGCCTAATACCTTCCCCTCGAAATAATTTCTAGCCCTTACCCAAACTCTGGTTCTTCAAACTCAAACCCTTCTTAGTGTCCTAATGCACTTAATCATTAGGTGGCGACTCTTCAAGTTCCAAAACCCAATTCCCAAAAGGGAACGAGTTGTCCTCCCAAATGTCACAAGCCCAATCCCGACGAGAAAAAGGGGGCGCGACAGCGTGGCGACTCTGCTGGGGATATTTCTTTTAGGCTTTTACCATTTCATGTTATTTGTGACTTTACTGCTTCTTTATTGCCTTTATTTAATGTCTTTATTTCTCTTCTATTATGAAACTGACTTGGCTCCTTGTTTCTTTTCTTTAATGCTTTCCTTTACTGCTTTCCTTTAATACTGTTGTAATTATGAGCAATTATTGTAATCATTACTTTATGAACGTGCAAATACATGACAACTTGTTTCATTCTTGTAACTACATATTCAATATCATATTCCACTCGTGCCAAATAAAATACCATAGCAACGCTTATAATGAGTGGTTGCGCCCTTCCGATATCATTACCCCCTAAATTTGGCAAAAGCATATTTACGGTAAAACCAGTCGATCAACGGTGTAGTCGACGGTTCCGTGCCTTTCCATCTTGAGTTGTCCGCTTAAGGGTACCAGTCTAATACCTTATATAAACCCTACTCTGTTCAATTGTGCATGCATCACTGTCAAAACCTAGCCGAGTCAGTTATGTTGTCCACATAATGACTCTTTAAGATAGCCTTGTCCAAAGTCCACTAGGTTTCCTGGGAACCCAAACGGACGTTACCATATTCTGTGCATTTATTTGGAGAACTAAATGCTACTTATGCTAATTATTGGTTTAAATAGTCGAGTCCGGCGGGGTAAGGACCTCACCCTTTTGTTTTGCAGAAATGAATGACAAAGTTCCCGATTTGGCATGGTCACCAACATCCACCCAAGGTTGCTAAGCTGGTGGGAGGATCTTCACTCCAGTGATCAGGCTCTTGTCCGAAAATACCTAGGAAATTTGCCTTTTCTCTTGGAGGTCCAACCCAACAACAAAATCATAGAAGCTGCTACTCTGTTCTGGGACTGTGATAGGTCTGTGTTTCGCTTCGGGGAGATTGAGATGACACCTCTGCTCGAGGAAATAGGAGGACTAGCTCGTATTTCGTGGGAGACTCCGGGTTTGCTTATGTTGGAAAATCTCAAGGGTAGGGGTTTTCTCAAAATGATGGGACTAAAGAAAAACACAGACTTGACCTGTTTGAAGGATTCCTACATTTCTTTCGACTATCTGTACGAAAGGTACGGCCATAGTAAGTCCTACCGCACTTACCCAGATGAATTCGCCCTCACCTCATTGAGGCATATCCACAGAAGGGTCTTTGTCTTTATGTTCTGCTTCTTGGGGATGATAGTGTTTCCTATGAAGAAAGCAAGGATTCACACATGCTAGCTATGGTCACTAAAACCTTAATGGACGGAATTGGTGGTCAACCCTTTAGCATAGTACCCATGATCGTTGCAGAAATGTACCGAGCCTTGGAAAAGTGTCAACAAGGAGCCCCACACTTCGAAGGCTACAACTTGGTACTCCAGCTCTGGATCATAGAGCATCTCCAAAGTGGTGAATATCGGCAAGAGATTCAGCGGAGAGACTGGGACGATCATATAGCCTTCCATCAACCAAGGCGAATGAACTACATGCCCGACATGTTTGCTCAGCCAGAAGATGCCAAAGGATGGGTGGAGCTGTTTGAAAATCTGACTGAGGATCAAATACAATGGATGTTCGAATGGTTCCCTACTGACGAGTTCATCGCCCGATCCAGGGACGCACCATTTTTGATACTGATCGGTTTAAGAGGAACCTAACCTTATGTCCCCCTTCGGGTCATGAGACAGGCTGGTAGGAAGTAGGTTATACCAAGGGTCGACAAGATGAGTCACTTCTGGGCTGATTTCCAAGATGATGACAGTCCTTATAAGTGCCAAGCTCAGCATATGTGGCATTGCAAGATCATTATGGGAAGAGATACTATCGAGCCAAATAGATACCATGTTAGCTGCACCCCATACTATTCAGGATGGCTGGAGGATAATCACAATGGTTTGGGCCAACCTGGGTTTGTTCGAGGTCACAGGATCATCGATGAAAAGGCTGAAGCATAGGTAAAGTACAACCAATTGCGCAAGAGGATACGGGAATGCGAAAGTGAGCACCGGGAGATTCAAGAAGCCCATCAAAAGTTGATCAAAAAATGAAAGGATATGGCTGTCAGCGCCAACAAACGACTGGGTATTTGGAGCAGGGTTTAGTAGAGTTGGAGAGGAAGTTCATATAGAGGATTGAAAACTACCAGAACGTTGGGGAAAACGAAGGAGGACACTTAGCTAGAGCCTATTTGCTGCTGGGACTGCATGAGCTAGTGAAGCTGTTCGATGGAGCTAAAGATGTCGAGTCTGGGGAAGGTCCTTCTGGGACCGAGTAGTTAGGAGTCTTCTCTTTTACTTTAAAAATGTAATAAGGCCAACGGCCATTAGTAACATTTTATTTTCCGCTATTAGTGTCGTTTTGGGATTCGCCTTATTTTTATCAATAAAATGAGGCATTTAGCATTATAAGTTCTCCAAATCAACTTGTTGCTAGGCCTACCTTGGGCACAACGAGGCTCCCAAATTAGGACACGATTTATATTCTTGCACTATGTGTTTAAATATTGCAACATTTTCTTCTCATAATCCGCACTAACTTGCTACCTTTTTGTTTTTACCTTTGTTTATTACCCTCCCAAAGGTTAGTTCATGAACTCTGGCATCGTCATCATACTCCACAAGATCTAAGAGCCCTCCACCTCCTCCTCCCCCGAGTCCTATCAGAAACAAGAACAAGGGAAAGATGGAAGATTTGAGCAACATCAGAAAGGAGAACCCATTTGAAAGGGTAGAGGTTCCTCAGGGTATTCAGGTTTCCAAGGAAAGTGCCTCCCAGCTCGAACAGAAGTTATTGAAGTTTCAGGAAGAACTGGACCAAGTTCGAAACTTGGCAAATTTGTCATTTTCCCTTACTACTCCAAATGTCAACTTTGCCAACACTCAAAACCCCACACCTCCACAAAGCATCCCGAAACCACAAAACCAACCCGCTCCCCATCACCACTGCAACAAATGCCACACTTCAGATAACACCCCACTGCTCATTCCTGAACCACTAAACTCCACAAATGATCATCCCCACAACACCCCCATCTATGTGGAAACCACACCATACTATACTCAACCTATTTCAAGCACATCAGAGTCTGACTCTCTTATCAGGAATCTGGCCGTGGAACTCAAGAAGCTGACTAGCGGAGTTCAGGGTGTCGAAGGAAACAAGGGGATTGAGGGACTGAATTACGAGGACCTTTGCATTTAGCCAGATGTAGAACTTCCTGAGGGGTACAAACCTCCCAAGTTCGAGATGTTTGATGGCACAGGGGATCCCAGAGTCCATTTGAGGACGTACTGCGAAAAGTTGGTTGGAGTAGGAAGGGATGAAAAGATTCGCATGAAACTCTTTATGAGAAGTCTGAAAGGAGATGTTTTGTCTTGGTAAATCAACCAATACCCTAAGAAGTGGTCAAATTGGGTAAGTATGGCATCCGATTTCATGGACAGGTTCAGGTTCAATGCGGAAAATGCACCAAACGTGTTCTACATCCAGAACTTAAAGAAGAAACCCTCGGAGACATTCCGCGAGTATGCTACTCATTGGAGATTAGAAGCTGCTAAGGTCAGATTGGCTTTAGAAGAAGAACAAATGAACAAGTTTTTTGTCCGAGCTCAAGACCCACAGTACTATGAAAGGTTAATGCTGATTGAAAGCCAGAAATTTTCCGACATCATCAAGCTAGGGGAAAGGATCGAGGAAGGTATCAAAAGTGGTATGGTCACTAACTTTGAAGCTTTGCAGGCCAACAACAAGGCTTTACAGTCTGGTGGCACGTCCAAGAAAAGGGACGTGAGCGCCGTGATGGTTGCACAAAGAACAAAATCCCCAATTGAATACCAAACCTACCCAATACCTCCACTCACATATCAACCTACCCCAAATTACCAAGCACCCTCGTCCTCTTACCAAACTCCACCACCTACTTACCAATCACCTCTACCTCCCATATATCAACCCACTTCGCCCAGATATTCCCAACCTACACATGTCTATCAGGCCTACAATACTCAACCCTTTCACTATCAACCACCTCCCACCCGCCAAAACTTTCCTAGACCCCGACCAAACTTCGACCGCAGACCCCCCAAACAGTATACCGCCATTGCTGAATCTATCGACCAGCTGTATGAAAGGCTCAAAGCTGTTGGTTACATCACCTGCATCCCTGCCATAAACCCCGAAAACCCCTACCAATGGGTCAACCCAAACAAAGCTTATGTATACCATTCTGGCATGAAGGGGCATACCATTGATGAGTGCCGCTCTCTGAAGGATAAGATCCAAGCTTTGATTGACAACAGGATCATCATAGAAAAGGAGCTAGCTCTGAATGTCCGCAACAACCCTCTGCCTGACCACAAGGGTGGGGGCATTCATATGATTGAGATATAGGACGACTAGGACTCCAAAAGGTCGATAGGATTGATCGCTGAAGGGGACAAGCCAAAGGAACCAACGGTCGCACTCAATCCGATTGTGGTCCAGATTCAGCCTTCTGAAAACGTTAAAGTAGACATGTCCATACCACTTGAATTCGAAGCACCTTCTTCTGCAAAGACTCCAGGACCTATTGAGGTCGAGTTTGGGTCTCTAAAGACACTTGTACCCTTCGAAGTGGCTGTGTTACCATCCAAGGCAAAGGTACCTATCCCGGTGGTTATGACAGCCGTTCCACCGTTCCACCCAAAGGTCATACCATGAGATTACACCGCCGAGGCGAGAAGGAAAGGGAAAACCAAATCTGGAGAAGCAATTGCAGCATAGGGTATGACAAGAACCGGTAGGGTTTATACCCCAGAACACCTAGCCAAGTCTAGTAAGCAGGCCTCTGGACGACCAACTATCACTGAAACTGGGCCTGATGATCTCTGGAGGAAGATACAAGCGAAAGAGTATTCGGTCATTGATCAGTTGAACAAAACGCCAGCCCAGATCTCTATCTTGGCTCTGCTACAAAGCTCTGACGCACATAAGAATGCCTTATTGAAAGTGCTGCGAGAGGCATATGTACCCAGCAACATAACTAGAGGAGAAATGGCAAACATGGTGGGGAAAGTATTGGAGAGTCACCAGATCACTTTCCACGAAGAAGAGCTACCACCTAAAGGGCTAAGCCACAACAAGGCCCTGCACATCACTTTGCAGTGCGAAGATCATTTCATCACCAGAGTCCTGATTGACGGAGGGTCCATCCTCAATATTTGCCCATTGGTGACTCTCAGAACATTGGGAAAGAGCCTGCATGAGATCAAGGATGGAGCCATCAATGTCAAAGCTTTCGATAGATCCCAAAGGTCCACTATTGGGGAAATCAGTTTATGTTTGCAAATGGGACCGACTTGGTTCGACGTTGATTTTCAAGTGATAGACGTCCCGGCATCTTACAACTTGCTATTGAGACGGCCCTGGATCCATGCCGATGGGGCTGTGGCATCAACCCTGCATCAAGCAGTAAAATTAGAGTGGAATCACCAAGAGGTAATTATTCACGGTGATGGTAGCAATCCCATATACAGTCGCCAGACCATCCCAGCAATCGGAGGAAGAAGGAAGATAGGCGGAGAAACCTACCATCACATTGAGCGAGTCAACGCCGTGGACAAGGACAAATGGTGGGATAGCAAAATTGAAAGTATACTGAATTGGTGTGGATACGAACCTGGCAAGGGACTTGGCAAGAATCTCCAAGGAATCGCTAAGCCTATCAAGTTGAAGAAACATGGTACCACTTTCGATTTAGGATATGAATACACTTGGGAGGAATTTAACCACTGGTCGCCACCATGGCGCAGTCCCTACTACCCACTGGAGCATCCAATACCTCGCTTGGAACAGACTTTCCAGCCCGCCAATGTCATATATGGGTCGGGAGAAGAGGAAGCACTGGCGGCGATGAGGAATTTTTTTTTTGGAAGATAATGATATGGACTGTTGTGTCATTTTCGAGGAGGAGGGGGAGGAAAGCCCTTCTATACAAGCTGTGAGCCGAGGAGCACGCCTCAACAATTGGTCCATCAGAACCACCAGGGCCCGGAAAGCTTCTGGGTAGCAAGGCTGAACAAAGCACCATGCATTATCTTTATTTTTTCGCTAATTGTCTTTCTTTCTGCATTTTTAATATTGAAATAAGAGCTCCAATGTTCAAAACAGTTATAAAAACTTATCAAAGCATTTCAGTTTCTTATAAATCTTGCTCTTATTACTTTTTATCGTTTACTTTATTCACACAGCATTACTATTACTTATCTTGATGAACCGACGATTGTGACGTGTGACGAGGCAATGCAACAAATGGATATGGACTCAGAAGAAGATGATATACTAGAAGAGGTTGTTAAAGAGGTTGAGGATTTTGAGAACAGACCTAAGTCTAACCTGGATGAAACTGAGATTGTCAACCTGGGGGACACAAAAAATGTCAAAGAAACACGAATCAGCGTTCATCTATCACCATCAGAAAAGAAAGAGTACATAAAATTTCTAAGGGAATATGAGGACATATTCGCCTGGTCTTATGATGACATGACTGGTCTCAGTACATCTATTGTAGCTCACAAACTGCCAACCGATCCGACATGTCCACCAGTAAAATAGAAGCTCAGGAAGTTCAAACCTGACATGAGTTTGAAAATCAAGGAAGAAGTCACAAAGCAAGTCAAAGCCGAGGTTCTCAAGGTAGTAAAGTATACAACATGGTTAGCCAATATTGTTCCAGTGCCGAAGAAGGATGGGAAGGTTAGAGTCTGTGTCGACTACCGGGATCTCAACCGGGCCAGTCCGAAAGATGACTTCCCCTTGCCGAACATACACATTCTAATTGACAACTGCTCCAAGCATGAACTGCAGTCGTTCGTTGATTATTTTGTTGGGTATCATCAGATATGGATGGATGAAGAAGACGCAGAGAAAACGGCTTTCATTACGCCGTGGGGGATGTGTTGTTACAAGATGATGCCGTTCGAGTTAAAGAATGCTAGCGCCACCTACATGAGGGCCATGACTGCTATTTTCCACTACATGATACACAAAGAGATCGAGGTATATGTAGACGACGTCATCATCAAATCCAAGAGAGCCAATGACCACATGGAAGATCTGAGGAAGTTCTTCAACAGACTAAGAAGGTACAACTTGAAGCTGAATCCCGCCAAATGTGCATTCGGGGTTCCTGCCGGAAAACTACTTGGGTTCATTGTGAGTCGTCGAGGAATAGAACTAGATCCATCAAAGGTCAAATCTATCCAAGAATTGCCACCACCGAAGAACAAGAAAGAGGTTATAAGTTTCTTAGGAAGACTTAACTACATCAGCCGGTTCATAGCTCAATCAACTGTCATTTGTGAGCCAATCTTTAATATGTTGAAGAAGGACGCCGCTACCAAATGGACCGATGATTGTCAAAAAGCCTTTGATAGAATCAAGGAATACCTGTTAATGTCGCCAGGTTTGGTCCCGCCCGAGCCGGATAGACCTCTATTACTCTACCTTGCAGTATTGGATGGAGCTTTCGGTTGTGTTCTGGGGCAGCATGATGAAACGGGAAGAAAGGAGCAGGCCATCTATTATCTCAGCAAGAAGTTCACCCCATACGAGGCTCGGTATTCTCTATTGGAACGCACCTGTTGTGCCCTGACTTGGGTAGCTCAGAAGTTGAGGCACTATTTCTGTGCCTATACTACTTATCTCATATCAAGAATGAATCCTTTGAAGTATATCTTTCAGAAGCCCATGCCCATTGGCAAGCTAGCCAAGTGGCAAATCCAGCCGAGTGAATTCGACATTGTTTACGTGACTCAGAAGGCAATCAAAGGACAAGCACTGGCAGATCATCTTGCTGAAAATCCCGTGGATGGAGAATACGAGCCTCTAAAGACGTATTTTCCCGATAAAGAGGTATCTTTCATAGGGGAAGATATTGCAGAACCCTATGATGGTTGGAGAATGTTTTTCGACGGAGCAACAAACTTCAAAGGAATAGCAGAGGAGCGGTCCTAGTATCAGAGACCGGCCAACATTATCCGGTGTCTGCCAAGCTCAGGTTCCTGTACACCAACAACATGGCCGAGTACGAAGCCTGCATCTTAGGGCTCAAGATGGCCATTGACATGAACATTCATGAATTGCTAGTGATCGGAGATTCAGACCTACTTATACATCAGGTCCGAGAAGAATGGGCAACCAAGAACTCCAAGATACTCCCTTATCTGCATCATGTACAGGAATTGAGGAAAAGGTTCACAAAGACAGAGTTCCAACATGTCCCCAGAGTTCAGAATGAATTTGCCGTTGCATTGGCTACCCTATCATCCATGATACAGCACCCAGACCAGAACTTCATTGATCCTATTCTAGTAAAGATCTATGATCGTACAGCTTACTATACTCATGTAGAAGAAGAAGCGGACGGAAAACATTGGTTTCATGATATCAAGGAATATTTGACGAAAGGAGAATATGCAGAACTCGCAAATCCTACCCAGAAACGCACACTTCGGAGATTATCTAACAACTTCTTTCATAGCGGAGGAATCCTGTATAGGAGGACTCCTGATTTGGTGTTATTAAGGTGTGTCAATGCAAAGGAAGCATCCAGGCTATTGGAGAAAATTCACGCAGGGACCTGCGGTCCGCATATGAACAGCTTTGTCTTAGCCAAGAAAATACTCTGAGCTGGTTATTTTTGGATGACTATGGAAATGAACTGCATCCAGTATGTCTAAAAATGCCATCGTTTTCAGATACATGCAGACATGATAAAGGTGCCTCCAAACAAGCTTACTGTAACAAGCTCGCCATGGTCGTTCGCCGCTTGGGGAATGGATATTATCGGACCTATCGAGCCTGCCGCATCAAACGGGCACAGGTTCATTCTAGTGGCAATTGATTATTTCACCAAATGGGCTGAAGCAGCATCGTACAAAGCAGTGACTAAGAAAATAGTAGCAGATTTTGTCTGCGACCGTATTGTTTGTCGGTTCGGAATCCCGGAGTCAATCATCACTGATAATGGTTCCAATCTCAACAGCGACCTGATGAAAGCCATGTGTGAAACCTTCAAGATCAAATATAAGAATTCTACAGCTTACAGACCTCAGATGAACGGAGCTGTAGAAGCCGCCAATAAGAATATCAAGAAGATACTGAGAAAGATGATAGAAAAGCATAAGCAGTGGCATGAGAAGTTATCATTTGCCTTATTGGGATACCGCACCACAGTCCGCACATCAACCGGGGCAACTCCCTATATGTTAGTTTATGGTACAGAAGCAGTCATTTCCGTTGAGGTAGAAATTCCCTCCTTAAGAATCATACAGGAAGCCGAACTTGACGATGCAGAATGGGTAGAGAGTCGCTACGAGCAACTAGCTCTTATAGACGAAAAGAGAATGAATGCAGTTTATCACGGTCATCTCTATCAGAACAGAATGGCCAGAGCCTTCAACAAAAGAGTCAAGCCGAGACAGTTTACACCGGGGCAGTTGGTATTAAAGAAGATTTTCCCACATCAAGAGGAGGCCAAAGGAAAGTTCTCTCCCAACTGGCAGGGTCCATACATGGTTCACCGGGTCCTCACCGGAGGAGCCTTCATACTTGCAGAAATGGACGGTGAAGTTTGACCGAAGCCGATCAATTCAGATGCAGTGAAGCGATACTATGTGTAACTTTTATGTTTTCCTCATATAATGTAATTTGAACTACGCCTGACCTGATTCCTGTTTAAGAGGGGATACGTAGGCAACCCTATGGGTTCGGTCATAATTCAATAAAATTTTCATTTCCCCCCGTTACTGGAAACTAGGGCAGAATTTTAAGGAGGACCCTCAAAATTCCGAAGTGATTTCAGCCATTTGACGTAAGCAGCCATCAGAAGCAGCAGCCCAGTAAACTGGGGCAGAATTTTGAGGAGGACCCTCAAAATTCTGGAGTGAGAGAAGTTGCAGTATCTTGGACCGCATCGCCGTCGTCAGTTTATCTAAGAAAACTATTCTTAATTATGTATTTACTGTCACATTTCTTTACTAAATCATGCATGCATGTTACCAAAGTTGCTTCGTTTAGCAACGCTACCCCAATGATACGCCCAATATCATCGGAGCGGAGCCGAGCAGGTCAAGTAGAGCCAGCGGAATACGAACTAACCTCCCCCTTTTACAAAACTCACGATTTTTCTTTGAATGCAGGCACTTGAGTTGCAAAATAATCAAACATACTATACACTCACGAGACTCACATTGCTCAGGGATATAACTCTCAGGACCGTTGCACTTACTCATAGCTGCTATCCGCACACAGTGCTCCCAGCAGACACAGTATCCCCAGCAGTCACAATATTTTGATCCGCTATCAGCTAAGAAAATTCTATCATCATTTTGCCTTTTTACTCTTTGCATAAGGCTACCTTTCTGCCTTCCGAGACTAAGCATTATCTCCATCTGCATTTCCCTGCATTGCATAAGGCTACCTTTCTGCCTTCTGAGACTAAGCATTGTCTCCATCTACATTCCTGCATTGCATAAGGCTACCTTTCTGCCTTTCGAGACTAAGCATTGTCTCCATCTACATTCCTGCATTGCATAAGTCTACCTTTATGCCTTCCGAGGTTAAGCTCTACCTCCATCTGCATTCCTGCATTGCATAAGGCTACCTTTCTACCTTCCTAGGTTAAGCTCTACCTCCATCTGCATTCCCTGCATTGCATAAGGCTACCGTTTCTGCCTTCTGAGGTTAAGCTCTACCTCCATCTGCATTCCTGCATTGCATAAGGCTACCTTTCTGCCTTCCGAGGTTAAGCTCTACCTCCATCTGCATTTCCCTACATTGCATAAGGCTACCTTTCTGCCTTCCAATACTAAGCATTGTCTCCATCTGCATTTCCCTGCATTGCATAAGGCTACCTTTCTGCCTTCCGAGGTTAAGCTCTACCTCCATCTGCATTTCCCGGCATTTCATAAGGCCACCTTTATGCTTCCGAGGTTAAGCTCTACCTCCATATGCATTCTTGCATTGCATAAGGCTACCTTTCTACCTTCCGAGGTTAAGCTCTACCTCCATCTGCATTCCCTGCATTGCATAAGGCTACCCTTTCTGCCTTCTGAGACTAAGCATTATCTCCCTCTGCATTCCTGTATTGTATAAGGCTACCTTTCTGCCTTTCGAGGTTAAGCTCTACCTCCATCTGCATTTCCCTACATTGCATAAGGCTACCTTTTTGCCTTCCGATACTAAGCATTGTCTCCATCTGCATTTCCCTGCATTGCATAAGGCTACCTTTCTGCCTTCCGAGGTTAAGCTCTACCTCCATCTGCATTTCCCAGCATTTCATAAGGCTACCTTTATGCCTTCCGAGACTAAGCATTGTCTCCATCTTCATTTCCCTACATTGCATAAGGCTACCTTTCTGCCTTCCGAGGTTAAGTTCTACCTCCATCTGCATTTCCTGCATTGCATAAGGCTACCCTTTCTGCCTTCCGAGACTAAGCATTGTCTCCATCCTGCATTGCTCTGTATTGCATAAGGCTACTGTTCTGCCTTCCAAGACTAAGCACTGTCTCCATCCTGCATGGCTAAAATATCGCTACTTTATCACTTTTGCATCGGCTAAAATATCGCCACCTTTTATTTACGTCTTGCATCGGCTGAAATATCACCACCTTCTGTATTTCATGGGCTGAAAGATCGCCAAATTGTCCAAAGGCGTCATTGTTCGGAGGCACCATTTGCATAGCCCGAGAACGCCATGACATGGCATGAGGACCTCATTTTATCTCTTGCATATCATCATTCAAAGGCATCATAGTTCGGAGGCATCATTCTCATAGCCCGAGAACATCATTTCATAGCCTGCGAATCCTTTATCATACGCTTCATGGCCCAGGACGTCATAGTCCGAGGACGTCATCCTAACCGTACGAGGACAACATTCATGGTCCAATGGGAACTTGCATCACGTTTAAATTTATGCACAATGTATGCTCACTTGCAGGTAAATTGGCTAGCAACGACCATCTCAGTAGGGGCAATCTCGCTCCAGTTCCCGCAGCCTATCAGACTCTGACCATCCTTCTCAACCCTAACATCGCGTCCTCTTTTCGAAGTCTCCATCGGCATATTCCGCCAATGGATCCTGAACTACATATGACCTGATTCCTGTAAGACCAGGGATACGTAGGCAGCTCCGGAGCCAGGGCTCGGTCAAAATTCTTCAAATCGTTTCATTCTATCAAAATTGGTCATCATATCTTTACCCGACAACTCTTTCATCCTTCCCGGGTAAAGAGGGGCAGCTGTTGATGCCCAATTTTTTCCTATGTATTTTTATAGCATATATATGCATACATAATCATACCCAAGCATTTTAGTATTTTTTCGATCTTTTAAAGAGTTTTTAAAATCAATTTACTATCCATTTTAGCAGTAAAAAATCCATAATTATTTCCAAAATCATCAATTTTGGTGAATAATTTATTTTATTCCTATATTTATACCAAAATATAGATAAGATAATTTTTGTACATTTTTACAAATTTATTTGGTACTTAAAAGACTAAATTGCATATAATTGCAATTCTAGCCTACTTTAAGATTAATAACATTTTATAATTGTAAAATTGGTTCCAGTATTTTAAATTGATACTTATATATTATTAATTGGCTCAGTACTTTTAATTTGCTTTTAAAATTATTTTTACTATTTTTTATAAAATAAAAGGAAAAACTGGCTATTTAACATTTAGCCCCATTTTATTTCAATTACAACCCCATTTCATTTCAATTTTAACCTCAATTTGACCCCAATCCAAACCCCAACCGGACCGGACCAATTCCAATTTTCACCCAACCCACGACCCGATTTTAAATAACCCAACCCGTTCCCCACCTACCACTTAAATCTGGACCGTTGATCACTCAAGATCAACGGCCAAAAATAGCCCTTTCCTAATTAAACCTAAACGACTACCCTAATCTCCCTCATTCTCACCTGACCCGCCGCCTTGAAACCCTTCGTCTCTCAGAACACTCTCAAGCTCTTCGAAACCCTAGCCATCTCCCACCTTATTCTACCATGTTTCTACCGGAATCCATGGCGTTTCAGGCCATGGATGGCCTGTACTCACCCTCTCTCACCATCAAACCATGTTTGTTCGAAGCTTCGAGGCCCGACTCCGATAGCTCTCTTCAGATCCTTCTCAGATCTGTAGTTCTATGGCTTCTCTGGCATATTCAAGCATTAGGAGCCTGATTGTAACTTATCCGACTCAAGATCGGACCTTCTTAATAAAATGGGATTTTGACTACTTATTAGCGCCTTTTACTTTCGTTTTAGTCCAAAAGCGCTTAATTATATTCCCGAAAACTGATGAAATATGCTTAAATACAGGAGTATTGGAAAATGAGCCACAAATATGAAATTCAACTCAATAAGGAGTAATGTGAACTCAAGAACAAAAAGCAGGCAAAACGCATAATGTGCGGACCGCCGAGTTCTCTCTGCTGTCGCAGAAGGTGAAGTGAAGCCTGTCAGAGGTCTTGTGTAATGTGCGGCCGTAGAAGCCACAAAAGAGTTCAAGTTCAGAGAAGTCCCAGTTCAAGCTTGAAGGATATGCTGACCGCATAATTATTGTGCAGCCACAGAATTTAGCCATGCGGCCGCACACAAATATGTGCGGTCCGCAGAAAGGGCCTGTGCGATCTCACTCCATTTTGTACGGACTGCAGAACAAGTGACATGTGACTGCAATCCAGAATTATGCGGCCGCAGACCAAGCTCCTGCCAAGACCGAAGAAGAAGTGCGGACCGCACATGGAATTGTGCGGCCGCAGAACCTCCGAAAGGGCATTTCTATCCGAAATTTCCAGCTGTGTATAAATAGACCTCTTTTGCGAAATTAGGTAAAGTTTTGAATATCTGAACATCTGTAGCCGTTTCTTCTTACTCTTTTAGGCAACTTTAGCTTACTTTAGTTATCAAACATGTAATGACCCGGTATTTTTTTTTTCAAAAGTGGACTTTTGGATTATTTCCTTAGTTATAGTTTCGTATTAGATTATTTATTTATACTCATATACTTATATTTTGGGCGATACTCAGAGAAAGAAGCAAGATATAGCCATGAGTACTTATTTAATAAATTCATACATTTATACACATTTTGGCTCATGCCTGACAATAAGGATGGGGAACATTAATTTGCATGTTTGAAAGGAGTATAAATTAGTCAATTAATTAGGCCCAACCTATAATGCTCCTAACGTGTTCTACATAGCTAATGATTACAAATATACTTGGAGAAATAAAGTAAGCTATTTGATTTCCTATTTTATTTGTATCTAAGAAGTGTAGGGAAATCGTGGGAAAGTGGGCCAAGCCCATTCATTTTACAACTCTGTTTCAACGGCCTAGAGGATATATAAGCAATAGGTTAATTTTATTAGCAATAGGTTAATTTTATTAGCAATAGTAAGATTAAAGTAAAGGAAGCAGTACGCTACACGGATAATACATAGGTTATAACTTTGACAATTAAGAAAGAAAACGGGCTTCAATTTGGGTGCTTTACTACGCAGTAAATCGTGATGGAGTTTGGGGAAAGAGATACAGAGCATTGCTTTATCTGCTTAAAGCTTGAACAAGAAGCAAAGTCTGCGAATTAGAAGTTTTTGGGGTAAAAAAATACCGCAAAAGAGATTGATCGGAGAAAGTTGTACAGATTGCTCGAGGTGAAGCGTTTGGTAATTCGACACGACTACAGTGAGTAGTAATCTTACCGCGGTTTGTGTTTTCATAACTTGCATGATTTACACATGATTTTTAATATGAATATGTTACCGATTATTTTGAGTTACATGTGAGGCAAGTCTTTTACTCGATATGATACCGAAATAGTTATTTGAAATGATTACCGTGGTTTTAAATATTTTCGTTGTCACTAGATCTATTTTACCGTTACTTGAATTTACTGTTATCGAAATGAAATTATATGATTTGATAAGAATCGAAATGCCCTATATTGTTTTAAAATATTTTCTACGAGTATATATGGATTACAGAGACAAGTATAAATGGGAGTAGTCATTGACGGATCCCGTAGCTAACGGCGGGTTCGTTAGACCTGGTGCACCTTGTAATTATAGATTATCGTTATAGCCCTCGCTAGTGGGAAGGTAGAACTAGCATACCGTTACCGATTTTCCTCGAGTAGGGACTACCGTTATATTTGACTTCTTGCGAAGAAGTCCACAGTTATACGATTACATGATCTGTTCATTGAAACCTCCCAAAATATGAATATTGATATTATATAATGGTTACCGAGGTGATTACTAAATTTTTAATTGTATTATACTGCAAGAAAAACATGATGAGACTGAAAACTATTGTTTCTGAAAGGGCATTCTTCTGTTATTTTCTGTTTGATATACTAGCATATTTTCTGACTTGTCCCCAATAAAAACGATTGTGGTTAAGTGTTATTACTCACTGAGCTAGCGACTCATTCCCTGCTAATTTTTTTGCAGAGACAGCAGTTGACGCATGCGATAATTTCGTTAATTAGAGCGCACAGGTTGCTAGTTCTTGGTGAGCCTCGCACTTGTTCGCGTGGGCGGGGATTTCATTTATTGTTATGGTCTTTTATTTGAATTCTTAGAGTCGCTCCATAGTCATTCTTTTAGTGTCATGAGTATTATTTTATTATTATAGTCTTATGTTGAGTATCATTCTTTATTATCAAAGTTGGAGATAATTTAGTATTTTTGGTTGTTAGTGGGTTGATTTGTAATAGTGGAGACTCGTTTTGGTTGATTGATAAGTTGTCGATTATTTGGTATGATATTAGGATGTTTGGTTGTTGATTTGAGACAGGGAAATTTTTGGGATAGTCCAAAAATAGGGAAAACTCTGCCCGATTTTCTGTAAAATACCGATGAGGCTTACTTGGGAGCACTTGCTCCTAAGTGTCGGTCATGATCCTAAATTGGGTCATGACAAAAAATTAGATTTTTGTTTTTTAATCTTTTAATATGAGTTTAATTATCTTTTCTTCTCTATTTTCTTCATTACCCATTATGAGTAGCTAGATTCTTAGCTAGGGTTGTAACCTAACCCTAGTGTGTAAATCTTATGGGTGATTAATTTTATACTTGTTTATGAATGAGTGTTATTTATTTAGCTAGGTTTATACTTTAATTGTGAATTAATGGTTGCAAACATTGATATATGCCTTTTTGACTTAGTCTCTTCTTGAGAAAGACAGACCTAGTCTAGGTCAACCTAGCTAACAAGGAATTGGGTCAATTGAGAAATTGATCAACCCAATTAAAGGGTTCAACCTAGAGATAGTACAACCCGACTTTAGCTCTTATCAATCGTTTTGGTAAATACCCATTTGGTCTTGAGAAAGTCAAATTGGGTAAAGCCATTCTCTAACCGAGAGGTATTGAGTGGGCAATGCAGTGTTGTGAGCTATAAATATACCATGTTAAACAAAACATCATAAAGGCATTTATCCCATTAGGCGAACACCTAGGTCATGGTCACAACCCTAGTCCTTTTACAACATTTGAAAAACAACCAAAAAACTTATTTCTTAGTTTCAATCACTAAGTTGCAATCTTAGTTTAATTTAGGTATAAAACCAACCAAGTTTGTGGAAGTGCAATTTAGGATAATTCAAGCTCATATACCGTAATATATACTCCTAAATCCCAATCTCATAGCTCCATGTGGAATTCGTCCCAGCTCAAAGTTGAGTATTACTATTGCATCGACTATTTCACTACCTCCAATAGAGGGTATATGGATCGGGTTGCACGCAGCAACGAGCCTTATGTATATATATATATATATATATCGGCTTGCACACCTCAACGGGCCTTATAGCGATATGTGGATCGGGCTGCACGCTGCAATAGGTATTGTACAATGTTGAGTGATTGAGTGTACTGAGTAATGAGCATGGTGAGAGAGAATGCGAGACAGCGAGATTGAGTACTATGAGAGTGTGAGTACATTAGTTCATCACTAAGATGCATTGTATTTGACTTGCATACTAGAGATGCATTTCCTTCTGCAACCCAATTTTGGTGACACTCATGATTTTACCTGTATCTTGACATGTAGGCATATAGATGTATTTCCTCATGCTATCTGAAAATAAAACATCTTATTTGTTGTTGAAAGGATTTTGGGAAAAATCACCATTTTCAACTCTCTCATATATTTTCTTGGAATTTTCGATAAAAGATTTGGGATCTACTGTTATACTTGAAAAGCGTGCCTATTTCGGAACTGTGAACGAGTTGAGTATCTTATTTTTGAGTATGTTTCTTGCACCATTATTATTATATTGTTATGAACTATTGTTGGTTATTAGATTGGGACTCCGACCCTTGTCCCAACTCGTCACTACTTTTAACCTAAGGTTAGGTTTGTTACTTATTGAGTACATGGGGTCGGTTGTACACATACTACACTTCTGCACCTTGCGTGCAGATGTTGGATGCTAATGTTGCTGGTGTTCGATGGGAGCTGGATTTGAAGATGTACCTGCATTCCGGCCGTAGCTAAATTGTAACGACCTGGCCGGTCATTTCTTCAGTTATCGCCCCGTTTTCCCTATTTCTGCTTCTTTATTTGTTGTTCAGCTGTATTTCATCGTATCATGTTGGTTGGTTTGGGTCTGGAGTGGTTTTGGAGTGGAATGAGACATTTAGTCTCTTATTTAGAAGCTTAAATTGGAAAAGTCAATTGGATGTTGACTTATGTGTAGAAGATCTCGTATGTGAATTCTGATGGATTGGTAGCTCCGTTAGGTGATTTTGGACTTAGGAGCGTGTTCAGAATGTGATTTAGAGGCCCGTGGTAGAATTAGACTTGAATTGGCAAAATTAAAAATTTGGCATTTACTGATCGGTAGTGGAAATCTTGATATTGGGGTTGGAATGGAATTCCAAAAATTGGAGTAGGTCCGTTGTTTCATTTTTGGTGTGTGCGCAAAATTTCAGGTTATTCGGACGAGGTTTGATAGGTTTTGGCATCGTTTGCGGAAGTTTGAAAATCCTTAGGCTTGAATCCGAGGGTGATTTGGCGTTTTGACGTTGTCTTGAGTGTTCCAAGATTTGAATAAGTTTGAATGGTGATATGTGACTTGCTGGCATGCTTGGTTGAGGTCCCGAGGGCCTCGGGTTGAATTCGGGAGGTTGACGGATCAAGGATGGGATTTGAGAAAGTGCTGGAAATTTCGTTCAACTGTCATAACCGCAACTGCAAAATGGGGACCACAGGTGCGATGTTCGCAGAAGCGGGTGAGCAGCCGCAGAAGCGGCCATAGATGAGAAGGCCAGGAACCGCAGGTGCGGAAGGATGAGCGCACCTGCGAGACCGCATGTGCGGGTATTGGACCGCAGATGCGGAAGTGGGCGGTTAAGTGAAAACCGCAGATGCGGTTGATTTGACCGCAGAAGCGGTCCGCAGATGCGTGAAAGTGGGCCGCATGTGTGAGATGCCTGGATATAAGGTATTTAAGGAAGCCTTCGCAAATTTTTGGGTGTTCTTCACCATTTCTATCCGGAGTTTGGAGATCTTTGGAAGGTTTTGAAGAGAGAATCACGGGGATACTCATTGAGGTAAGTTATTTGAGCTTAATACTTATGATTATGGAAAATTTCAGTTATTTAAGCATGAAATTAGTGGAAGTTAGGGATGAAACTGAGGGGTTAGGGCTTGGAAATTGGAGAGTTTAATTTGAGGATTTGATGGACCATTTAAAGTCGGATTTTGATGATTTTGGTATGTATAGATTCGGGAGTAAAAGGAGTTTCTAGTTTTGTAATTTTTATCGAATTCAGAGATGTGGGCCCGGGGGTCGGATTTTAGCCAAATTCGGGATTTTTGGTCTAATTTCATAATTTTCATGTGGAATTCATTCCTTTAGCGTATATTGATGATAATATACTGATTTTGGTTAGATTCGGAGTATTTGGAGGCCGAGTCGAGAGGCAAGGGCATCGCGGGTTAGAGTTTTGGCCGGTTCGAGGTAAGTAATGATTGTAAATCTTGTCCTAAGGGTATGAAGCCCCGGATTACACATCGTTTCACTATTTTAAGGTGACGCTCATGCTAGATGATGAGTGTGTGGCATGCACCGTTGGGGATTGTGACTTGGTCTGCCCCGTAACAACTATTAAGTTGCGTATTTGACTGGAAACTATATGATGTTTTCGTGTTTTAGAAAGAATTTCTATAATTTGGACCTCATGCCAAGCTGCTTGGGCCCTTATGGGCCTTTTCTTATTATTTCCTCACTGTTTTGACTTAAGATCTGTGCTCAGTCATGTTATATTTTATTGATTTCATAACTTAGTATTTATTACTCTATTTTTGATGCATAAAATGATATTTTGGGTTGAGCACCCTGTTTTACTGATAGCCCGAGTGGCTTGAGAGGTTTCTGACTGAGTGAGGCCGAGGGCCTGTGTTGTGAGGATATTTTGGGATCGGGATGTACGCCACAACATGTTGTTACTGATTTGTTATTATGAGAGGCCGAGGGCCTGATCGATTTACGCCACAAGGTGGATTGATATAGCGTTTGGGCTGTAGGAGCCCCTCCAGAGTCTGTACACCCTGAGTGAGCGCGGGTACGCTGAGTGAGTGATATGATGTTTCCCGAGGGGCTGTCCTTGATTCATGTTGTGCCCGAGGGGCTAATTATGAGTGATTATAAGGTTGCCCGAGGGGCTGATTCTGAGTGATGTTATGCCCGAGGGGCAGTTTATGATACATGGAGGTTGCCCGAGGGGCTGATTCTGAGTGATGTTATGCCCGAGGGGCAGTTTATGATACATGTTTTGCCCGAGGGGCTATTTATGATTTTTATCACTTTTACTCTAAATTTCATTGAACCTCTATTGAAACTGTTAAAAAACTATCTTCAAATGAGTTTTATCGAAATTGGATTTTAAACGAGATGTTTTAACTTATATACTGGTTTGAAAGCATGTTGTACTTACTATGATTTTATGACGTGGATTTATGTGTTTCTTACTGCTCAGTCTTTATTTACCTTTATTACTTACTGAGTTGGCGTACTCACATTACTCCATGCACTTTGTGTGTAGATCCAGGGGTTGCTGGACGTGATAGCCAGCGCTGATCTTTCATCCGTCGTGGATATTCGGAGTATCGGAAAGGTAGCTGCATGGAGATCGCAACCTTGCTCTTCTCCTTCTTATCTTCCTTAGACTATATTAGTCTTTTCCAGATTGTAATAGTGTTAGTTATTTTCAGATAGTCCTTAGTAGATGCTCGTGACTTGTGACACCCCGATGTCGGGCTTTTGTTTCTTTCCGCGCTTTATTATTTAGACTTATGCTCTGAAGTTTTATTAATTAATAGCTTAAAAACATCTTTATTATGAAATGTCGAACTAGTTTGGAAAATGTGTCGGCTAGCCTAGCTCCATGATAAGCGCCATCACGACCGGGTTGGTTTTGGGGTCGTGACAAATTGGTGTTAGAGCCTAGGTTACATAGGTCTCACGAGTCATGAGCGGGTTTAGTAGAGTCTTGCGGATCGGTACAGAGACATATGTACTTATCTTCGAGAGGATGCAGAACCTTTAGGAAAAACTTCACATTCTTGAATTCCTGTCGTGCGAATCTGTTGATTCTGGTAACTAAACTTTTGTTATTCTATTCTCTCACTGATGGTGAGGACACGTGCCACCGGTCAGGACGGACGACCACCAGTACCGCCAGTTGGGGCCACTAGAGGCTGAGGTTGCGGTCAAGGCTGTAGTAGGGGCAGGGGTGTAGCTCACACAACAACTAGGGCAGCACCTGCAGATCTACCAGTCGCCCCAGTTCATGATCAGGTCCCAGTTGTGGATACTCCAGCAGGACCAGCTCAGGCACCAATTATGCCTATTATTATGCCAGGCCTTCATGAGGCCCTAGCTCAGATTCTATCAGTATGCACTGGCCTGGCTCAGGCGGTCTCTGCCGCAGCTACTTCTCAGGCCGGGGGAAGAACTCAAACTCCCGCTACTCGTAGACTTGAGCTGGTTGTTTAGGGACTTCAAACATCTGGGGCACCTCCAGCCCAACCGGTTGCAGCTGCTCATGACTATGTAGCTCCTATTATTCCAGCGGATGAGCATCGCAGATTGGAGAGGTTTGGGAGACCCAGCCTCCATCATTTAGTGGTGCTGAGGGTGAGGATGAACATGGTTTCTTGGACAGGTGTCAGAGGATGCTTCGGACCGCAGGTATTCTGGAGGCCAATGGGGTCTCATTCACTACTTTCCAGTTCTCTGGGGCTGCACTTTGTTGGTGGGAGGCTTACAAGAGGTGTAGGCCGGTTGGCGCAGTGCCCCTTATTTGGTAGCAATTCTCCATCTCTTTCTGGAGAAGTTTGTACCTGAGTCTCACCGAGAGGCGCTGCGCAGGCAATTCGAGCAACTTTGTCAGGGTGATATGTCTGTTACACAAATGAGATGCGATTCTCCGAGTTAGCTCGTCATGCAGTCTGGTTGGTTCCCACAGACCGAGAGAGGATCAGGAGGTTAATAGATGGCCTCGATTTTCAGCTTTGGTTGCTTCTGACTAGAGAAAGAGTCTCTGGTGCCACTTTTGATGAGGTTGTCGACATTGCTCGATAGATTGAGATGGTTCGTGGTCAGGATAGGTTTGAGAGGGAGGCCAAGAGGCCTCATGGATAGGGTGGATTCAGTGGTGCTCCTTATGGGGGTCAGTTTCAGCACGACAGAGGCTGTCCATTCAAACATGCTCAGTCAGCTCGCCCAGTTCATCATGGGGAATCATCGAGCCATGGTTCTCACAGTTCTCATTAGGGTCATTCATCACTTAGTGCCCTTCCAGCCCAGAGTTCATCCTGTGCTCTATCAGTTCAGGGCTTTTCCATGTTGTGTTCTTCTACTAGTCAACCCGGTGCTAGGGGTTCCCTTTAGTCCCCGTCTCCAGTTCCAGGGGGTTATTATGAGTGTGGAGAGTTGGGGCATATGAGGAGGCAGTGTCCTCATCGTCATGGGGGTCCGCCTCAGCAAAGGAGTCAGCCATCGACTTCAGCACCGGTTACTTCACCACCCCAGTAAGCTAGAGGTGGAGCACAGTCAACTAGGGTCGCCCTAGAGAGGGAGGTCGATCCGGTGGTGGTCAAGCCTATTTCTATGCACCCCCAGCCAGACCAGATGCTATTGCTTTAGATTCCGTGATCACAGGTATTGTCTCAGTTTTCCACAGAGATGCCTCTGTATTATTTGATCCTGGTTCCACTTTTTCATATGTGTCATCATATTTTGCTCGTTATTTGGATACGCCCCGTGAGTCTCTTGTTTCATCTGTTCATGTATCTACTCTGGTGGGCGATACTATTATTGTGGACCGCGTATATCGATCGTGTATGGTGACTATTGGGGGTTTGGAGACCCGAGTGGACCTTCTATTACTTTGTATGGTTGATTTCGATGTGATATTGGGCATGTATTGATTGTCTCTGTGTCATGCTATTTTGTACTATCATGCTAAGACAGTGACATTGGCTATGCTGGGGGTGCCACGAGTTGAATAGCAAGGTTCGACAGATTATGTTCCCAATAGAGTGATTTTATTTTTGAAGGCCCAGCGGATGGTTAGGAAGGGTTGTTTTTTTTATTTGGCCTTCATGAGGGATGTCAGTGCAGAGACTCCTACCATTGATTTAGTCCCTGTAGTGAGGCATTTTCCGGATGTGTTTCCTGCAGACCTACCGGGCATGCCACTGGACAGGGATATTGACTTTGGTATTGATTTGGTGTCGGTCACTCAGCCCATTTCTATTCCACCGCATCGTATGACACCGGTAGAGTTAAAGGAGTTGAAGGAGCAGCTTTAGGAACTCCTTGATAAGGGGTTTAATCAACCTAGTGTATCGCCTTGGGGTGCGCCTGTCCTATTTGTGAAGAAGAAGGATGGCACGATGAGGATGTGTATTGATTACAGGCAGTTGAACAAGGTTACAATCAAGAACAAGTATCATTTGCCTCGTATTGATGGTTTATTTGACCAACTTCAAGGAGCGAGAGTGTTCTCCAAGATTGATCTTAGGTCAGGATACCACCAGTTGAAGATTAGGGACTCAGACATTCTTAAGATGGTCATTATGAGTTCCTTGTGATGTCTTTCGGGCTTACTATTGCCCCAGCAGCGTTCATGCATTTGATGAACATCATGTTTCAGCCTTATGTGGATTCGTTCGTTATTGTATTTATTGATGATATTCTGGTGTACTCGCATAGTCAGGAGGAGCACGCGGAGCATTTGAGAGTTATATTGCAGAGATTGAGGGAGGAGAAGCTTTATGCAAAATTCTCCAAGTGTGAGTTTTGGCTTAGTTCAGTGGCTTTCTTGGGGCACATGGTGTCCAATGAGGGTATTCAGGTTGATCTAAAGAAGATAGAGGCAGTTTAGAGTTGGCCCAGACTGTCCTCAACCATAGAGAGTCGTAGTTTTTTTGGTTTAGCGGGTTATTACCGTTGGTTTGTTTAGGGATTTTCATCTATAGCATCACCCTTGACCAAATTGAATTAAAAGGGTATTTCTTTCAAGTAGTCGGATGAGTGTGAGACGAGCTTTCAGAAGCTTAAGACTACCTTGATCGCAGCTCTAGTGTTAGTTTTGCCATCAGCTTTATGTTCACATACAATATATTGTGATGCTTTTAGAGTTGGTATTAGGTGTGTGTTGATGTAGGAGGATAGATTGATTGCTTATGCTTCTCGTCAGTTGAAGCCTCATAAGAAGAACTACCCTGTTCATGATTTGGAGTTGGCTTCCATTGTTCACACGTTGAAGATTTGGAGGCATTATCTCTATGATGTGTCTTGTGAGGTGTTTACTGATCATCGTAGCCTCCAGCAATTGTTCAAGCAGAAGGATCTCAATTTGAGGCAACAAAGATGGTTGGAGCTGCTAAAGGATTACGATATTACTATTTTGTACCATCCGGGAAAGGCTAATATGGTGGCTGATGCCTTGAGTAGGAAGGCGGTGAGTATGGGCAATCTTGCATTTATTCCTGTTGGGGAGAGACCTCTTGCAGTTGATGTTCAGGTCTTGGTCAATCGATTTGTGAGGTTGGATATTTCGGAGCCTAGTCGGACCTTAGCTTGTGTGGTTTCTCGGTCTTCCTTGTTTGATCGTATCAGAGAGCGCAAGTATGATGATCCTCATTTGCTTGTCCTCAAAGACAGAGTTCAGCATGACGATGCCAGAGATGTGACTATTGGTAATGATGGGGTATTGAGGATGCAGGACCGGATATGTGTGCCCAATGTATATGGGCTTCGGGAGTTGATTCTAGAGGAGGCCCATCGCTCGCGATATTCCATCCATCCGAGTGCCGCGAAGATGCATCAGGATTTGAGACAAAACTATTGGTGGAGGAGAATGAAGAAGGATATAGTAGTGTTCGTAGCTCGGTGTCTCAATTGTCAGTAGGTGAAATATGAGCATCAGAGACCTGGTGGCTTACTTCAGCAGATGCATATACCAGAGTGGAAGTGGGAGCGGATCACCATGGATTTTGTAATTAGACTCCCACGGACTTTGAGGAAGTTCGATGGTATTTGGGTGATTGTGGATCGGCTGACCAAGTCCATGCACTTCATTCCTATATGTACTACCTATTCTTCAGAGCGGTTAGCTGAGATTTATATCTGAGAGATCGTTCGCCTACATGGTGTCCCAGTTTCCATCATTTTAGATAGAGGTAATCAGTTTACATCGCAGTTTTGGAGGGCCGTGCAACGAGAGTTGGGTACTCAAGTTGAGATGAGCACAACTTTGCACCCTCAGATGGACGGATAGTCCGAGCGCACTATTCAGATATTGGAGGACATGTTGCGTACTTGTGTTATTTATTTTGGGGGTTCATGGGATCAGTTTCTACTGCTTGTAGAGTTTGCATATAACAACAGTTATCAGTCGAGTATTCAGAAGGATCCATATGAAGCTTTATATAGGAGATGGTGTAGATCCCCAGTAGGTTAGTTTAAGCCGGGCGAGGCTAGGATTTTAGGTACAAACTTAGTGCAGGATGCTTTGGATAAGGTGAAAGTGATTCAGGAGTGTCTTCGTACAGCGCAGTCGAGACAAAAGAGTTATGCTGACAGAAAGGTTAGGGATGTGTCTTATATGGTTGGGGAGAAGGTTCTACTGAAGGTTTCACCCACGAAGGGTGTTATGAGATTTGGGAAGAAGGGAAAGTTGAGTCCTCAGTTCATTGGGCCTTTTGAAGTGCTTCGGAGGATTGGGGAGGTGGCTTATGAGCTTGCTTTGCCACCTAGTTTGTCGAATGTGCATCTGGTATTTCATGTTTCTATACTCAATAAGTATATTGGCGATCCATCTCATGTTTTGGATTTCAGCACGATTCAGTTAGACGGTGATTTCACTTATGATGCGAAGCCAGTGGCTATTTTAGAGCGGCAGGTCCGAAAGTTGAGATCAAAGGATATAGCTTCATAAAGTGCAGTGGAGAGGTCGGCCCATGGGGGAGGCTACTTGGGAGACCGAACGGGAGATGCGGAGCAGATATCCACACCTATTTGAGGCTTCAGGTATGTTTCTTGACTCGTTCGTGGATGAACGTTTGTTTAAGAGGGGGAGGATGTAAGGCCTCGGCCGGTCATTTCATGTGTTACCGCCCCGATTTCCCTATTTCTACTTCTTTATGTGTTGTTCAACTATATTTCATCATATCGTGTTGGTTGGTTCGGGTCCGGAGTGGTTTTGGAATGGAATGAGACATTTAGTCTGTTATTTAGAAGCTTAAGTTGGAAAAATCAATTGGATATTGACTTATGTATAGAAGATCTCGAATGTGAATTCTGATGGTTCGGGTAGCTCCGTTAGGTGATTTTGGACTTAGGAGCGTGTTTGGAATTCGATTTGGAGGTCCGTGGTAGAATTAGGCTTGAATTGGTGAAATTAGAAATTTGGCGTTTTCCGGTCGGCAGTGGAAATCTTGATATCAGGGTCGAAATGGATTTCCGAAAATTGGAGTAGGTCCATTGTGTCATTTATGGCGTCTGTGCAAAATTTCAAGTCATTCGAACGAGGTTTGATAGGTTTCGGCATCGTTTGCGGAATTCGAAAGTTTGGAAATCCTTAGGCTTGAATCTGAGGGTGATTTGGTGTTTTGACGTTGTCTTGAGTGTTCCGAAGGTTTGAATAAGTTTGAATGGTGATATATGACTGATGTTTGGTTAACGTCCCGAGGGCCTCGGGTTGAATTCGGGAGGCTGACGGATCAAGGATGGGATTTGAGGAAGTACTGAAGATTTCCTTCAGCTATCATAAATGCACCTGCGAAGTAGGGACCGCAGGTGCGATTTTCGTAGAAGCGGGTGCACAGCCGTAGCAGCGGCCATAGCTGAGAAGGCCAGGAGCCGCATGTGTGGAAGGAGGAGCGCCCCTGCAAGACCGCAGGTGCGGAAGGAAGAGCGCACCTGTGAGACCGCATGTGCGGGTATTGGACCGCATATGCGGAAGTGGACGGTTAAGTGAAAACCGCAGATGTGGTTGAGTTGACCGCAAAAGTGGTCGGCAGATGCGTGAAAGTGGGCCGCAGGTGCGAGATGCCTGGGAAGAAGATAATTAAGGAAGCCTGCGCAAATTTTTGGGTGTTCTTTACCATTTCTATCCGGATTTTGGAGATTTTTGGAGGGTTTTGAAGAGGGAATCAAGGGGATATTCATTAAGGTAAGTTATTTGAGCTTAATACTTATGTTTATGGCAAATTTCAGTTATTTAAGCATGAAATTAGTGGAAGTTAGGGATGAAATTGAGGGGTTAGGGCTTGGAAATTGGAGAGTTTAATTTGAGGATTTGATGGACCATTTGAGGTTGGATTTTGATAATTTTGGTATGTACAAACTCGGGAGTGAAAGGAGTTTCTATTTTTATAATTTTTATCCAATTTGGAGACATGGGCCCGGGGCCGGGTTTGAGCCAAATTCGGAATTTTTGGTCTAATTTGATAATTTTCATGTGAAATTCATTCCTTTAGCATATGTTGATGATAATCTACTGATTTTGGTTAGATTCTGAGCATTTGAAGGCTGAGTCGAGAGGCAAGGGCATAGCGGGTTAGAGTTTTGACTGGTTCGAGGTAAGTAATGATTGTACATCTTGTCCTGAGGGTATGAAGCCCCGGATTACACATCGTTTCACTATTTTGAGGTGACGCTCATGCTAGATGACGAGCGTGTGTCATGCACCGTTGGGGATTGTGACTTGGTCCGCCCCGTAACACCTACTGAGTTGCGTATTTGACTGGAAACTATATGATATTTTTGTGTTTTAAAAAGAATTTCTATAATTTGGATTGAATGCAATATTTGGGCCTTGTACCAAACTGCTTGGACCATTAGGGGCCTTTTCTTATTATTTCCTCACTTTTTTGACTTAAGATGTTTACTCAGTCATGTTATGTTTTACTGATTTCATAACTCAGTATTTATTACCGTTTTTGATGAATAAAATGATATTTTAGGTTGAGCACCTTATTTTACTGATGACCCGAGTAGCTTGCGAAGTTTCTGAGTGAGTGAGACCGAGGACATGTGTTTTGAGAATATTATGAGGTCGTGTTGCGCGCCGTAGCATGTTGTTACTGATTTGTGATTATGAGAGGTCGAGGACCAGACCGATTTACGCCACAAGGTGGATTGATATAGCGCTTGGGCTGTAGGAGCCCCTTCGGAGTCTGTACACCTCTAATGAGCACGGGTACCCCGAGTGAGTGATATGATATTGCCCAAGGGGCTGTTCTTGATTCATGTTGTGCCTGAGGGGGCTGATTACGAGTGATTGTGAGGTTACCCGATGGGCTGATTCTGAGTGATGTTATGCCAGAGGGGCGGTTTATGATACATATTTTTTCCCGAGTGGCTATTTATGATTTTTATCACTTTTACTCTAAATTTCATTGAACCTCTGTTGAAACTGTTGAAAAACTATCTTCATATGATTTGTATCGAAATTGGATTTTAAACAAGATGATTTAACTTATATGCTGGTTTGAAAACATGCTGTACTTACTGAGATTTCATGATGTGGATTTATGTGTTTCTTACTGCTCAGTCTTTATTTATCTTTATTACTTACTCAGTTGGCGTACTCACATTACTCCTTGCACCTTGTGTAAAGATCCAGGGGTTGCTGGACGTGATAGCGAGTGCTGATCTTTCATCCGTTGCGGATATTCGGAGTCGGCAAGGTAGCTGCATAGCTATCACAACCTTGCTCTTCTCCCTCTTATCCCTTAGAATATATTAGTATTTTTCAGACCGTAATAGTCTTAGTTATTTTCGGATAGTCCTTAGTAGATGCTTGTAACTTGTGACACCCCGATATCGGACTTTTATTTCTTTCCGCACTTTGTTATTTAGACTTATGCTGTGAAGTTTTATCAATTAATAGCTTAAAACATATTTATTATGAAATGTGGAATTAGTTTGGGAAATGTGTCGGCTGGCCTAGTTCCATGATAGGCGCCATCACGACCGGGTTAGTTTTAGGGTCGTGACATGAGTCCAAATTATTTCATCAATTTTAGTCCGTTCATGTATATTTCAGACAGATGATGCACTTTATTTCATACCAGCTTTGTAAATTCTAAAATCTTAACTACCAGTCCTTGGGGAATGTATAAGATTCAGATATTTTCTTTTACTTAATTATCTTATTAAATTTTATTGGAATTGGATAGTTGTTAATTGGCTTACCTAGCGGGTTGGGTTAGGTGTCATCACGACTAATTGGATTTTGGGTCGTGACAAAGATCCAGTCAAGTAATATTCAATGAACTTTTAGATTTATGCCATGTGGATCATAAAATAATTAAGGGCTAAGATTCATTTTAATTCCTATACTTGTCAAAATAACTAAAATTGGCAATTACTAACAACAGTCGTAAAGATTAATCATGTTTTTTACTTTAAAATGCAAAATAAAGCAAAATACGGGCACTAGATGAATCTTCCGAAGAATCGTTGTTAAGAAATTTGATAATATTTGGCAGCAAGTACATAGAAAAGATAGATACTTGTATTTGTAATTTAGTGTATTATTTGTAAAATTGCTTTCAAAAAATAGAAGATATATTATTCCAATATATCATTTATAGAGAGCAATGCATTTTACTTTGTTTTGCAGTTGAAGTAATAAACATGAACTGATTAACCCCCCCCCCCCCCCAAATTTTTGATTCTTTTTCTTTTCCAAAGATTTTCAAATCCAATTTCTCGCTTCCTTACTAATCACCCAAAATCTCTATTTTTTATTAATACAATAAAGACGAAATTCGAAATATTGCTCTAGAATCAAGTTGTGGATAAGTTTTAAATCTTGTTTTCTTTCTTTCTAAAATCTTTATTGTATGTGACTTGTATATGATACATCAATACCAAAACAATACTCGATTGATACAATTATAATACGATTATATTAGATTTTTAGTGTAGAGTTATGATTGAAACTTGAGGAAAATGAAGATCATAATTGTATCACAATTTTTCAAAAATATATCGCGATTGTATTATAATTGTATATAAATCATTATTGTTACAGGAAGTGTATTACAAATATATGATAATTATATATTCATTGTAGTTACGAGCAGTTGTGAGTTCGGACGAATTTCACAATTTTTATCACAAATACATGATAATTGTATATTAATTTATTAGTATTGTATCAGGTATTATTTTAGGTATTAATGTATGAGATACACGTCAGATACAATTGTGATACAGGTATGATATAATTATGTTTTAGGATTGATGTATCTGATACAATTCAAATACAATTATGATATAGTTATCATATAATTCCTAATATTTCTTAATTTTCAGTGTTGTTCGGTTTTCCAGCAAAAGAACGATACAATTGACGATTTTTTTAATAATATAATGTTGCCAACAATGGTGAGAAGAGAGAATATGGACATTCTTTGCGTAGATTAAGGAGTTTTGATTAAAAAAAGAGAGGGAAGAAGAAAGAAAAAAAAGAGAAAAGGAAAGAACGTAATTGAATCTCTTAATTGAAGGCACTAATAATGGGTGAGAGCCTTTTAAGGAGCAATGTATACAATTGGTAAGAAAAATTTAGATACTTATTAAAAACTACAAAACATAAAGAATATAGGTAAATAAGTTTCTAATATAGTATAGCTAGGTAAAAATTCCTAAAAAAGATGTTATGTACGGGAGTTACCATTGCTAACGGCTATTATCTCTAGCCCAAGTCTATTGGGAAAATTCATAAAGAGCTACATTTCCGTCATAATCAAAAAATAGCCACTACTCTAAAGTTTTAAATTTTACAAGTGAAATTATAAGAAAATGTCAGGAATTTTCACTTGTAAATTTGAAACTCCATAACATTGATTATTTTTAAAAGATAAGGCTGAAAAGTGGCAAAGGAGCGCTATTTCTGTAAATCTATATTGTTGGCCCACTTGTATTGGTTACAATATGAATACTTTCCCCCATAGGATAGAGGAAATTTTAATCCAATTAGCCGTCCACCAAATCGCTTAAATTAAAAAATAGCCTGTGAAGATATATGCATAATTTATATAATATATGTGTATAGTTATATATAATCAATGTATAATATATATATATATATATATACGGCTAAAAAAGGTAGACAATGAGTATGGCCGGCTATTTGTGTAAAGACACCATGTGTCTTCCATACAAAATTATTAGGGATTTTGGCAAGGTGTGACAACGTACCCATATAATTAGCAGAAAATAGCCCTAGTTATAGATATTAGCATCAAATAGCCAATAAATGTATATCACAATAATAATGTGTATATCACAACTTTTTCTTCTTCCTTGTGTATATCAACATGTATATTAAAATTTTATTTTCTTTCTTTGTATATCTAAAATATGAAATATAGTTATTTAACATTTATTATTGCCTTTTTATCAATGTATATCACAATAAAAATAATTATATTATTTGTATATCGCGGTATATAACACACCGAATGTATATCAAAAATTTATTTTCTTTCTTTTTTATATCAAAATGTTATTTACTCCTATAATTATATTGTTATTTTTATATTTTAAAACTTTCTTTGGACCTATTATATCAGAAAATTATTTTCCTTCTTTGATCAATAAAAAAAATTGAAGTAAGTTTATTCAGAATTAATTTCATTATTTTAAAATTAGTTAGGACGATTTGATTCCAATTTAACCTTTTATTGCCTTATCTAACAATTATATCACGATATACAACATAATATATATATATATATATATATATATATATATATATATATATATATATATATATATATATATATATATATGGGTACACATGATGATATACATAGATATACACCACCTCAAACACATATATTTTCTTTTTAACAATTAAAAAGGAAAGAATAAGGAAGAAGAAGAAGGAGGAGGAGGATGTGATGACCCAAAAGGTCATCTCATGTTTTAGAACCCAATTTGGGGTTCCGATGCCTTCCAGACCTCATTTTCTTTCTCCTCGATTTGCGTGCGCAATTCGGGCGCATTTTCGAAAAGCCTTTATGTGAAAATTTGAGAAAATATTAAGTTTTGCCTTTAAAATTGATTTAAGTTGACTTCGGTCAATATTTTGAGTAAACGGACCCGGACTCGTATTTTTACGGTCCTGGAGGGTCCGTAGAAAATATGGGACTTGGGATGTAATGATTGCGCCTGGCTTGATAGTTTGAGGTCGCGAGCAGCTTTAAATTATGTATATCGACTTGTGTGCATGGTTGGATTTAGTTTCCGGATTAATCGAAGTTGAATTGGAAGAAGGAACCTAGTTTTGGAAGTTTAAACGGTGAAAATTCGACCGGAATTAGACTTTTGAGTAAACGGCTCCGGAATGGGTTCTGGGTGATTTCAATAGCTTCGTATGGTGATTTTGAACATAGGCGTGCGTTCGGATTGTGTTTTGGAGGTCTGTAGCTAATTTAGGCTTGAAATGCCGAAAGTTGAATTTTTGAAGTTTCCGGTTCAATAGTGAGATTTTGATATCGGGGTTGGAATGTAATTCCGAGAGTTGGAGAAGCTCCGTAATTTCATTTTAGACTTGTCTGCAAAATTTGGCGTCATTCCGGGTTGATTTGATCGATTTCGGCACAAGTTTTCGAATTTGGAAGATTTGAAAGTTCATAGTTCGATTCATGCTGTGATTCGTCATTTCGGTGTTGTTTGATATCATTTGAGACCTCGAGCGAGTCCATATTTGGTTATATGTATTGTTTGTGTGTTTAGACGGGGTCCCGAGGGCCTCGGGTGTGTTCCAGATGGGCTACGAGTATTTTTCC
Organism: Nicotiana tabacum; assembly: GCF_000715075.1. Taxonomy (NCBI): domain Eukaryota; kingdom Viridiplantae; phylum Streptophyta; class Magnoliopsida; order Solanales; family Solanaceae; genus Nicotiana; species Nicotiana tabacum. Next base: position 52,481,066 of record NC_134086.1, read on the forward strand.
CCTTATTTTGAACTGTTGTTTCTGCTTCTGGTATTCCTCTTTTGCGATCGCGAACCTTATGTCGCGTTCACGATGTGTTGTCGTTGGTCGCCTCTTTTTCCCTTCACTCCATTCGCATAGAAGCTCACGTGATCGCAAAGGTCTGTTTTCCTCTACTTCGCGATCACATCTGTATTTCCGCGTTCGCATTATAGAAATTAGGAGCTGGGGGCGGTTGGCTATTTTCTCTTCGCGTTCGCATGAATTACCCCGCGATCGCGTAAGCCCTGCCCATTGTTCATCGCGTTCGCGTCCCTTTTCTCGCGCCCGCGAAGGGTATTTCTTGACAGCTTTGAATCTCTTCTACGCGATCACGTCTCTTCTCCCACGATCGCGATGCACAAAAACCTGGGCAGACAGAATATACTCCAAAATCGAGGGTTTCGCCATTTTCATCATATTGTGAATTCTATAGCTCGATTCTTGGCGATTTTTGGTGGGTTTTTTCACGAAATTCAATTGGGTAAGTGTTCTTCAACTATAATTAAATATATTCCATGAGTTTGTCTTTATTTTTATCATTTTAATTGTGTTTTGGGTTGGGGAAGGAGTTGGTTTTGAAGAAAGCTTCTAAAATAAAAAAATCATGATTTGAGGAACCAAATGGTATCGGAATTTAATAAATTTTGTATGGTTGAACTCATATTGGAATGGGTATTCGGATTTTGTAAAATTTGACGGGTTCCGAGGCGCGGGCTCAAGGGTTAACCTTTGGACCAATTATTGAATTTTGTTAACAATTGAGACTTTATGATCCGGAATAATTTCTTATGTGTTTTATTTGTGCTTTGAAGTTAATTTGGTTAGATTTGAGCCGTCCGGAGGTCTTTTCACCCGAGAAGTGCATTTTAGATTATTTGTTTGTCGTCTTTGAGGTAAGTATCTTGCCTAACCTTGTGTGAGGGACTTCCCCTTAGGAATTGAGTCTTCTATGCTAATTGTAGTCCATGCATGCGAGGTGACGAATGTGTGCTCGGACTTATTTGTGGGAATTTGCCTCTAGGGTTCTTAGGTCCTTGTGACGACCCAGACGGTCGTCTTAAGAATTTACACCCCGATCCCCTATTAACTACTTTTTTCGAGTTTATTTATGCTATTTTGATTTGCCGGGATGTTCAGTTTTGAGTTTCGGGGAGTTTTGGGAAACTTAGTCCCTAAATGAGAGCTTAAGTGTTGGAAAGTTGACCGTAGTCGGAACAGTGTGAAGACGGCCTCGAAATGGAAATTCGATGGTTCCGTTAGCTCCATTAGGTAAATTCAGGCTTAGGGGCGTGTTCGGATTGTGTTTTGCAGGTCCGTAGCTAATTTAGGCTTTAAATGCCGAAAATTGAATTTTTGAAGTTTCCGGTCCGAGAGTGAGATTTTGATCCGAGGGTCGGAATGAAATTCTGGAAGTTGGAGTAGCTCCGTAGTGTTGAATGTGACGTGTGTGCAAAATTTCAGGTCATTCGCACGAGGTTTGCTAGACTTATTGATCGAAAGCGTATTTTGAGAAAATTTGGAGTTCTTAGGCTTAAATCCTTGGTTAATTCGAGGTTTCGATATTGTTTTAGGTGTTTTAAGGATTGGTACAAGTTTGGGTAGTGTTTTGGTACAAGTTTGGGTAGTGTTTTTTGACTTGTTGGTGCCTTTGGTTGAGGTCCCGGGGGCCTCAGGATGAATTCGGATGGTTGACAGAGGAAATTTTGGTGTTTAAGTTGCAGCTTCAGCTGCTGATGCTGTCATAACCGCACCTGCGGTCTGGGTTCCGCAGATGCGGCGCCGCAGATGCGGCTCAGCAATCGTAGGAGCGGAGTTGTAGAGAAGTAGCAGGTTCCACAGATGCGGGTAGTTAACTGCAGAAGCGGTACCGCACCTACGGACGGGAAATCACAGGTGCGGAAATTGAACCTTAAGTGTAAGTCGCAGATGCGACCCCTTGTTCCGCACATGCAGGACCGTAGAAGCGGTCCTAAGGCCGTAGATGCATAAACTGCTGGGCAGATTATTTTAAAAGGGGTTCCGCGACTTTGGGGTTTATTTCACCATTTTTATCACGGCTTGGGAGCTTTTGGGACGATTTGAAAAAGGGATTTCAAGGGAACTTCATTGAGGTAAGGAGTTTGTACCTAAAACTCGTTCCTATGCTATTATTTCACGGATTAGAGCTAGAAATCATGGAAATTAAGGGTGAAAATTTGGGGAAACTAGGGCTTAGTATTGGAGACCTTTGAGTAATGATTTGAGGGACCATTTGAGGTCTGATGTTGGTAATTTTGGTATGCATGAACTCGTGAGAGTGTGAGGATTCTAAAAATATAAATTTTACCCGCTTCTGAGACGTGTGCCCGAGGGGCATTTTGGTCATTTTACATAATTTCACGTATTAGCTTAGAATTTAATACTTGAAGTGTTATTTACATTATGCAATTGAATTGAATAGATTTGAGTCATTTGGAGTCGAGTACTCGTGGCAAAGACGTGGTGTCGGGTTGATTTTGAGCTGGTTCGAGGTAAGTGGTTTGTCTAATCTTGTGTGGGGCACTTTCCCCTTAGGATTGGTATTGTGATAATTGAAATGCCTTGTACGTGAGGTGACGAGTACGTAGGGCCCCGACCTTCCTCGTTATTACCCAACCGATGTTAGGCTTGGCACTTATTGAGTACCGCTGTGGTGTACTCATGCCCCTTCTGCGCATATTTTTCATGTGCAGATCCAGGTACCGCTACTCAGGCCTATCATCCTTGAGGATGTGACTGATCTAGAGACTTCGAGGTACATCTGCCGCGTTCGCAGACCAAGAAGTCCCTTTCTATTCCTGCTTTTAGTATTTAGCCCTTCTGTATTTTTCTGTTCTTATTAGACATTCCGAAGTTAGAGCTATGTAATATTTCTCTTAGCTTGTGATTCGTGGGTTTCTGGGTCTTGGATTTACGTATTGGTATTGAGAGTTAAACATGGTGTAAGCCGAGCGGCACATTTAAACACTATTATTACTTTATTTCTGTTTTAAATTGTTTTACTTCCGCAAATTTTGGTTTTCTTCCGCAAAATAGGCTTACCTAGTCATAGAGACTAGGTGCCATCACGATGGTTCACGGAGGGCGAACCGGGGTCGTGACAAGTTGGTATCAGAGCTCTAAGTTCATAGGAGTCATGAATCACAAGCCTGTTTATTAGAGTCTCGCTGATCGGTACGGAGACGTCTGTACTTATCTACAAGCCGGTTTATTTGATTTCCCTATTGTGCGAGATTTTTTTTGACATCATGAATCCTAAACCTCTGTCTTTCATTCTCTCATAGATGGTGAGGACACATGCTATCAGAGATGATCAGACATCTGTGCCTCCTACGAGAGCCGTCAGAGGTCGGGGCCGGGGTAGAGGCCGAGGACGGGCATGCGGTGCAGCCAGAGACCCGCGTGAACTGCCACCGAGGAGCCACCAACAGTTCCAGCCAGAGCGAAGGCACCGGATGCGCCTTCTGTTACTACTTCTCCAGCACTTCAGGAGACATTAGCACAATTTCTGAGCATGTTTGGTATGTTAGTTCAGGCGGGGTTGATTCAGGTTGTACCAACTACTTCACAGATTGGGGAAGGGACCCAGACTTCCGCCACCCCCACTCCAGAGTAGCGTGTTCTCATTAGTCGGGTTTCGGGCATCATAGCGAGATAGCCTGTGGTCCCAGTTCAGCGGGTGGTGAGGATCTCTCGCCGAGTAGAAGACAGGTGGGTCCAAGAGAGAGAGGACAGACGAGGTCAGCAGAGAGAAAATAGGGAAGTGAGGAGGCCTCGTGGACTGGAGAGACCCACTGGTCCTTATTTTGGAGGAAGATTACGGCATGGTAGAGGTTTTATGTGTCAGCCAGCTCAGTTTGCATCTCGGATTTCACATAGTGTTTCAGGTGTTCAGGGGTCTTGGAGTACCCATACTGCACAATTTCCACTGCCACGTCCTCCCAAAGCTTGTTTTGAGTGTGGTGACATATGCCATGTGGTGAGGGATTGCCCTAGACTTGGGAGGAGTGCACCTCCACAGACTTCTCAGCTACAATGCGCTCCGCAGAGTTCTCAAGCTTTGATCACCGCACCAGTTGCTACCCCACCTGCCCAGCCATCTAGAGGGGAAGGTCAGGCCAGATATTATGCCCTTCCTGCCCGTACCGAGGCTGTAGCCTCTGATTATGTCATCACAGGTATTGTCTTAGTTTGTCATAGAGATGCATCGGTTTTATTTGATCTAGGCTCCGCCTATCCTTATGTGTCTTCTTATTTTGCTCCGCATTTGGGTGTACCTCGGGATTCTTTGAGTTACCCTATTTATGTTTCTACTCCTGTGGGAGATTCTCTTGTTGTGGACCGCATTTATCGGTCGTGATTGGTCGTTCTTAGTGGTTTTGAGACCAGAGTCGATTTATTATTGCTTAGTATGGTAGATTTTGATATTATCTTGGGCATGGACTGGTTGTTGCCCCATTATGCTATTCTTGATTGTCATACCAAAATCGTGACTCTGGCTATGCCAGGTGTACCGCGTGTTGAGTGGAGGGGTACTTTAGATCACACTCCCAGTAGAGTTATTTCTTTTCTTAAAGCATAGTGTATGGTTGAGAAGGGGTATGACGCGTATTTAGCTTATATGAGAGATGTCAGTATTGATACTCCTTCGGTTGATTTAGTTCCAGTAGTACGGGATTTTCCCGATGTGTTTCTAGCTAATCTTCCATGCATGCCGCCTGATAGAGATATTGATTTTGGCATTAATCTGTTGTCGGGCACTCAGCCCATTTCTATTCCTCCGCATCGTATGGCTCCTCCTGAGTTGAAGGAGTTGAAGGATCAGTTATAGGAATTGCTTGATAAAGGTTTTATCCGCCCCACCGTATCACCTTGGGGTGCTCCTGTCTTGTTTGTGAAGAAAAATGATGGTTCTATACGTATGTGTATTGACTATCGCCAGTTGAACAAGGTTACAGTTAAGAACCGTTATCCTTTGCCTCGTATTGATGATCTGTTTGACCAGCTTTGGGGCGCACAAGTGTTTTCTAAGATTGATTTATGCTCAGGTTACCATCAGTTGAAGATTCGGGAGCCAGATATCCCGAAGATTGCTTTTAGGACTCGGTATGGTCACTACGAGTTCCTTGTTATGTCAGTTGGGCTGACCAATGCCCCAACAGCCTTTATGCATTTGATGTACTGTGTGTTCCGGCCGTATCTTGTCTCATTCGTCATTATCTTTATTAATGATATTCTGGTGTATTCCCAGAGTCGGGAAGATCATGAGCAGCACCTGAGGACTGTGCTTCAGACTCTGAGAGAGAATAAGTTATATGCAAAGTTCTCGAAATGTGAGTTTTGGTTGGATCCAAAGAAGATAGAGGCCGTGTAGAGTTGGCCCAGACCATCCTCAGCTACTGAGATCCGCAGTTTCCTTGGTTTGGCGGGTTACTACCGTAATTTTTTGGAGAGGTTTTCATCGATTGCAGCCCCCATGACCAGGTTGACCCAGAAGGGTGCTCCATTCTAGTGGACATAGGAGTGTGAGGCGAGCTTTCAGAAGCTGAAGACAGCTTTGACCATAGCCCCAATTTTGATATTGCCTACAGGTTCGGGGTCTTATCTATTGTGATGCCTTGAGGATTGGCCTCGGATCGGTGTTGATGCAGGATGGTAGGGTGATTGCCTACGCGTCCAAATGGTTGAGGATACATGAGAAGAACTACCCTGTTCACGACCTTGAGTTAGCTGCCATTGTTCACGCCCTGAAGATTTGGCGCCATTACTTATACATTGTGCCTTGTGAGATTTATACTGACCATCGAAGCTTGAAGCACCTGTTCAAGCAAAAGGATCTAAATTTGCACCAGAGGAGGTGGTTAGAGTTGCTAAAGGACTATGATATCACTAATTTGTATCACCCGGGCAAAGCCAATGCTTTGAGTCGCCGGGAAGAGAGTTTAGGGAGTTTGGCTTATTTACCAGCATCGGAGAGGCCTATGGTGATGGATATCCAGGCCTTAGCCAGACAATTTGTGAGATTGGATCTTTCAGAGCCCAGTCGGGTTCTAGCTTGCATGTTTTCACGGTCTTCCTTATTTGATCGTATCAGGGAGCGGCAGTATGATGACCCTCATTTGCTTGCCCTCAAGGACAAGGTTCGGCGCTGTGATGCCAGAGATGTGACTAATGGTGATGACGGGGTATTGAGGATGTAGGGTCGGATTTGTGTACCCAATGTTGATGGGCTTCGAGAGTTGATTCTAGAGGAGACCCATAGTTTGCGCTATTCCATCCATCCGGGTGCCGCGAAGATGTACCAGGATTTGGGACAACACTACTGGTGGAGGCGGATGAAGAAAGATATAGTTGGATTTGTAGCTCGGTGCCTTAACTGTCAGCAGGTGAAGTATGAGCACCAGAGACTGGGTGGGTTGCTTCAGCAGATAGAGATTCCGGAGTGGAAGTGGGAGCGGATCACCATGGACTTTGTAGTTGGGCTCCCACGGACTTTGAGAAAGTTTGATGCTATTTGGGTGATTGTGGATCGACTGATCAAGTCCGCTCATTTCATTTATGTGTGTATTACTTATTCTTCGGAGCGGTTGGCAGAGATTTATATTCGGGAGATTGTTTGTCTGCATGGTATTCCAGTGTCCATCATTTCAGATAGAGGTACTCAGTTCACATCACGGTTCTGGAGGGCCGTTCAGCAGGAGTTGGGTACTTGGGTGGAGTTGAGTACAACATTTCACCCTTAGACGGACGGACAGTCCGAGCACACTATTCAAATTCTTGAGGATATGCTCCGTGCGTGTGTGATTGAGTTTGGAGGGTCTTGGGATTAGTTCTTGCCATTGGCGAAGTTTGCTTACAACAACAGTTATTAGTCCAGCATTCATATGGCACCGTATGAGGCTTTATATGGTAGGCGGTGTAGATCTCCGGTGGATTGGTTTGAGCCGGGTGAGGCTAGATATTGGGCACAGACTTAGTTCAGGATGCTTTGGAGAAGGTTAAGGTGATTCAGGATAGACTCCGTACAGCCCAGTCCAGACAGAAGAGTTATGCGGACCAGAAGGTTCGTGATGTTTCCTATATGGTTGAAGAGCGGTTTCTGCTTCGGGTTTCGCCTATGAAGGGCGTTATGAGATTCAGGAAGAAAGGAAAGCTGAGTCCGAGATTTATTGGCCCTTTTGAGATATTGAGGCATGTTGGGGAGGTTGCTTATGAGCTTGCCTTACCTCCCAACTTGGCTAGAGTTCATCCGGTATTCCATGTTTCGATGCTCCAGAGGTATCACGGTGATCCATCGCACGTGTTGGATTTCAGTTTAGTCCAGTTGGACAAGGATCTATCTTATATCGAGGAGCCAGTTGCAATATTGGACAGTCAGGATAGAAAGCTGAGGTCAAAGAACATTGCATCCGTGAAGGTTCAGTGGTGGGGTCAGCCGATCGAGGAGGCGACCTGAGAGACCGAGCAGGATATGCGCAGCCGTTACCCTCATCTTTTCACTACTTCAGGTATGTCTTTATGCTCGTTCGAGGAAGAACAAATATTTAAGTGTAGGAGGATGTGACGACCCGGCCGGTCGTCTTAAGAATTTATGCCCCGATCCCCTATTAACTGCTTTCCCCGAGTTTATTTCTGCTATTTTGATTTGCCGGGATGTTCGGTTTTGAGTTTCGGCGAGTTTTGGGATACTTAGTCCCTAAATGAGAGCTTAAGTGTTGGAAAGTTGACCGTAGTCGAAACAGTGTGAAGAAGGCCTTGGAATGGAAATTCGATGGTTCCGTTAGCTCCGTTAGGTGAATTCGGGCTTAGGGGCTTGTTTGGATTGTGTTTTGCAGGTCGGTAGCTAATTTAGGCTTGAAATACCGAAAATTAAATTTTTGAAGTTTTCGGTCCGATAGTGAGATTTTGATCCGAGGGTCGGAATGAAATCCGGAAGTTGGAGTAGCTCCGCAGTGTTGAATGTGACGTGTGTGCAAAATTTCAGGTCACTCAGACGAGGTTTGCTAGACTTTTTGATCGAAAGCGTATTTTGACAAAAATTTGGAGTTCTTAGGCTTAAATCCTTGGTTAATTCGAGGTTTCGATGTTGTTTTAGGTGTTTTAAGGATTGGTACAAGTTTGGATAGTGTTTTGTGACTTGTTGGTGCCTTTGGTTGAGGTCCCGGGGGCCTCGAGATGAATTCAGATGGTTGATGGAGGAAATTTTGGAGTTTAAGTTGCAGCTTCAACTGCTGGTGCTGTCATAACCGCACTTGTGGTTTGGGTTCCATAGGTGCAACACCGCAGATGCGGCTAAGCGATCACAGGAGCGGAGTTGTGGAGAAGCAGCAGGTTCCGCAGATGCGGGTAGTTAACCGCAAAAGCGGTACCGCACATGCGGACGGGAAAGCGCAGGTGCAGAAATTGGACCTTAAGTGTAAGTCACAAATGCGACCCCTTGTTCCGCACATGCGGGACTGCAGAAGCGGTTCCAAGGCTGCAGATGCATAAACTACTGGGTAGATTATTTTAAAAGGGGTTCCGTGACTTTGGGGTTTAGTTCACCATTTTTATCACGACTTGGGAGCTTTTGGGACGATTTGAAAAAGGGATTTCAAGAGAACTTCATTAAGGTAAGGAATTTGGACCTAAAACTCGTTCTTATGCTATTATTTCATGGATTAGAGCTAGAAATCATGGAAATTAAGGGTGAAAATTTGGGGAAACTAGGGCTTAGTATTGGAGACATTTGAGTAATGATTTGAGGGATCATTTGAGGTCCGATGTTGGTAATTTTGGTATGCATGAACTCGTGAGAGTGTGAGGATTCTGAAAATATAAATTTTACCCGCTTCCGAGATGTGGGCCCGAGGGGCATTTTGGGCATCTTACATAATTTCGCGTATTAGCTTAGAATTTAATACTTGAAGTGTTATTTACATTATGCAATTGAATTGAATAGATTTGGGCCATTTGGAGTCGAGTACTCGTGGCAAAGACGTGGTGCCGGGTTGATTTTGAGCTGGTTCGAGGTAAATGGCTTGTCTAATCTTGTGTGGGGCACTTTCCCCTTAGGATTGGTATTGTGATAATTGAAATGCCTTGTACGTGAGGTGACGAGTGCGTACTTGTGCTAATTGTTGAAAATCCGGTTTTCATTAAGTAACTTTAATTATGTTTTCCCTTTCTATTTATTCTACTTGCACTTTTAAACCTGCTGTTATCTAGAGAACATGTCTAATTGTCTTAATTGCTTTAACTGCCTTATTTGTATTACGTGAAAAATGCTAGGTTAGAATTGTCTATGTTACCTCATTATGAAGTTGAGTTTATTTGAGTACTCCTTGTGCCATTGTTGTGTGTTCTACTTTGGGACTACGGGACGACATCCTGGGAGATCCCCTGTATGCATTTATGATTTGAGTTGAAGTGCAGGATACCGAGAGATCCCCAGCACGTACATTGAAGATACCAAGAGATCCTCGGGATACCAAGAGATCCCTATCATATATTGAGGATACCAAGAGATTCTCGGGATACCAAGAGATACCTATCATTCATTGAGGATACCGAGAGATCCTCGGGATACCAAGAGATCCCTATCATACATTGATGATACCGAGAGATCCTCGGGATACCAAGATATCCCTAGCATATATATCGAGAGATCCTCGGGATACCAAGAGATCCCTAGCATATATACCGAGAGATCCTCGGGATACCAAGAGATCCCTAGCATATATTGAGGATACCGAGAGATCCTTGGGATACCAAAAGATCCCTAGCATATATTGAGGATACTAAGAGATCCCTAGAATATATTGAGGGTACTAAGAGATCCTCAAGATACTAAGAGATCCCCAGTTACTTCCTTGCAGTTTGCCTTCATCTCTGTTTTCCGTTATTGTACTCTTATTATCATGTATAGATTCTTACTGTAGATTCTCAATTGTACTACTTATCTTATCCTGTCATCTTTATACTTATTTAATCTCAGTAGGGACCTGACCTTCCTCGTCACTACCCAACCGAGGTTAGGCTTGGCACTTACTGAGTACCGTTGTGGTGTACTCATGCCCCTTCTGCGCATGTTTTTCATGTGCAGATCCAGGTACCGCTACTCAGGCCTATCATCCTTGAGGAGGCAGCTACTCTAGAGACTTCGAGGTATATCTGCCGCATCCGCAGACCGAGAAGTCCCTTTCTATTCCTGCTTTTAGTATTTAGCCCTTCTGTATTTTTATGTTCTTATTAGACATTCCGGAGTTAGAGCTATGTAGTATTGATCTTAGCTTGTGATTCGTGGGTTTTCGGGTCTTGAATTTATTTATTGGTATTGAGAGTTAAACATGGTGTAAGCCGAGTGGCACATTTAAACATTGTTACTACTTTATTTCTATTTTAAATTGTTTTACTTCCGCAAATTTTGTTTTTCTTCTGCAAAATAGGCTTACGTAGTCGTAGAGACTAGGTGCCGTCACGATGGTTCACGGAGGGCGAACCGGGGTCGTGACAATCCTTATGTGGACAGTATCCTGTTATGATTGGGTTTCCTAGTTGCTTAAATTGCTTCTATATGCTCCATATGACGTTGTTAGATTTCCTATAATTCTTACGTGTTACATTGACCCTTAATTGCCTTAATTGAAGTGATTGCCTTCCTTATTGTCTTGATATTTCTTGATTGTGAGTTCCTCTATGACTTCGTGCAAATAGGTTACATGTCCAATTGTTGTGGTTAGCGGTGTAGTTATCACGTGCTTATTATGTCTTGTTGTGTAGTTGAGGTTTCATTGTGAAGTTAATTGTTGGTACAAGTTTGGTTATAGCTGATTCCCTTGCTGGGACATATTTAATTCTTACTGTTGGTGCCCTTGCTGGGACATATTTAATTCTTACTGTTGGTTCCCTTGCCGGGATATTGTTGTTTCTTTATTATTCCCTTGCCGGGATTCTTTTGTGATTGGTGTTGATTTGTATATATGGATCGGATTGCACGTCGCAATAATATTATATGGATCGGGTTGCATGCCGCAATAATACTATATGGATCAGGTTGCACGCTGCAACATTATTATATGGATCGAGTTGCATGCCGCAACATCATTATATGACTTGGAGCGGGTTGCACGCTGCAACAATATTAAATGATTTGGATCGGGTTGAACGCTGCAACATCATTATATGATTTGGATTGGATAGCATGCTGCAACATTACTATATGATTGGGATCGGGTTGCACGCCGCAACAAGAAAGAATAAAAGTGAATATTGATTCTTATGGTGAGAACGAGAGTAAAAGCACAAAGGGTGATGCCGTACATTTTCTGTTGCTGTGTTTATTTGTTGTTATCAATCAAATGTTTAAACTATTTAATTCCTTTATTGCTGTGATCCTTTGTGTTAGAACCCACAATATTTTTCAATAGCTTACCGTATATATATACACACACGTTCCATTTCTTCAAACTTCAATAATTGTTACATCTTTAATTTAATTAGTTTCTCAATTATATCCCCTTAAACCGTCTGAGGTTGTATTTTTCTTAAAAAGGAATTTCTACTAAGTTTTAAGTTATTAACTCTCCTATTAAAGGTAATAATTCTTACGATGTTGTATTTTAAATTGAAAGGGGTACTTTCTTACTCGAATGATTTCAAAAAAAAAAGAACTTCATCTTTTCTCGCCGATTTTCCAAATTTATTTAGAAATTGTAATTTAATTTATATTATGTAAATGGGACTTCTTGAACATCTTAAGTGCATTTGTAAGGACATTTTGTATTGTATATCATGTGGATTTTGTTGATAAGCATGAGATGGAAAATATGTGGGCACAAGGTGCCATATGTGCTGAAAGTTCGAAAGTTGAGATTATGATATAAGAAATCGAGGATTGAAATGATCGGGATGGTGTGTTAAACGTGATGTGATTGATTGAGTTGGCATTCTTTTTTTATTGGATACATTCTTACTTGTCTCCGTCTCTATTATGTCAGTGTTGAATTGCTTGGGTTATCTGATTTACTTGGTTTCTGTTCGTTACTATCCGTGTTCTCCCTTTATTGTTTATACTGTTCGTGCTTGGATTTTCTCTCCGTAGTTGATATTACTTTGTTATCTTTATCTTGATGTTTTATTATCATACCTTGTTCATGTCATTTGACTAGTAGGTGTCCTGACTGTTCCTTGGCACTACCTCACCGAGGTTAGTTTTGATACTTACTGGGCACCGCCGTGGTGTGCTCATACTAGACTTCTGTACATTTTTGTGTACAGATCCAGGTGGATTGATAGTAGTTGAGCGGGTCATCGCGGTGGAGACTCAAGGTAAACCTACTACAGCATTCGCAGGTCTCAGAGTCACCTTCATTTGTATTTATTTTCATTTGCTCCTTTGTTTCGGGGCAGTAATGTATTATTTTGTGTAATTACTCTTAGATAGGATTGTGACTTGTACCACCGGTGTTGGAAATTTTGATTTATTCAGAGTTGGTTAATTTAAAGTTAGTAAGCATCAATGCTATTTCAGTTTATGTTAGGCTTACCTAGTTTAGAGACTAGGTGCCATCACGACTCCTTCGGAGGGATATTTAGGTCGTGACATGGGCATATGCCCGGAATCGAATTCCGAGGTCCCTAGCCCGAGAAATGAATTTTTGAAGAAAATTGTTAAAGTGAAAATATAGTGGTTTTTAGAAATTGAATAATGTTTGATCTTGTTGGTATCGGGTCCGTATTTTGGTTCCGAAATCCGGTACAAGTTTAGTATGGTATTTAAGTCATGTCCGTGAAATTTGGTGAGAAACGGAATTTATATGACGTGATTCGGACCCTCGATTGTGAAAATAGAAACTTTAAGTGTTCTTGAGAATTCCATTGATTTTGATGCTAAATTCGTAGTTTTAGGTGTTATTTTAGCGATTTAATCACACGAGCAAGTCGGTATGATGTTTTAAGACTTGTATGCATGTTTGGTTTGGAGCCCCGAGGTCTCGGGTGAATTTTAGATAGGTTGCGGGATGTTTTGAACTTAGAAGAACCTGTTGTATTGCTGCTTTTGGTATGACGGTACTTTGTGCTTCGCGTTCGCAAAGCAACTCTCGCGAATGTGAAGTATAACCTGGGCTGGGGAGGGGATTTTTCTTTGCGAACGTGAAGCCATGGTCGCCAAAGCGGAGCACTGGGGGGCTGCTCTTCGCGAACGCGACAGCATCTCGCAAATGCGTAGAGTAAAAAGGAGGTGAGCTGGGAATCTATGAGTTGTTCTTCGCGAACGAGGTCCAAGGCCCACGAACGTAATGGTCACGGGGGAAAGACCATCGCGAACGCGAAGGCCCTTCTGGCCGCAATGCTTCACGAACGCGACAGGCCCTTAGCGAACGCGAAAAAGGCCTGTCCAATGTTTTAAAACAGAATCAAAAAGGGGAATTGGCCATTCTTTCATATTTTCAAAACCAAGGAAGCTTAGAGGCGATTTTCAAGAGACAGTCTCTTCCCCAAAGTGTTGGTATATGATTCTAAACCACTTTCTTTCAATTACACATTGTATTTCATTAACTTTCATCCAAAAATCTTGTTCTTTAAGGGTAGAAATTGGAGATTTTAGGAGAATTGGTGATTTTACAAATTTGGGAATTTAGACCTTGATTTGAGGTCAGATTCCGAAACTAATTACATATTTGGGCTCGTGGGTGAATGGGTGAATGGGTTTTGGTCCGAACCTTGGGTTTTGACCAAGTGGGTCCGGGGTCAATTTTTGACTTTTGGGGGAAAGTTTGGAAAAACTAAATTTGTGCATTGTAGTTGATTCCCTTAGCAATAATTGTTGATATTAAATTAATTGTGGCTAGATACGAGTGGATTGGAGGTGGAATCTAAAGGAAAAGCGGTATTTGAGGCTTGAGTTTGGTCGTGTAATCGAGGTAAGTGTCGTGGCTAACCTTAGCTTGAGGGATTAGGTGTTGATGCCTTATTTGCTACGTGTTTAGTTGTTGAGTGCGACGTATATATGAGGTGACGAGTATCTATACGTTGTTGTTGGGTCATAGCATACGAGTGAGTTTTATACTTGTGGCCGTTTGTCACACCTCCTTTTTCCGCACCCGCGAGGGTGCAAGGGAGTTTTTCCAATTAAAGGACAATCGAGACGGGATTGGTTTATTTATTTCAGAGTCGCCACCTGGGAATTTTAAGGCGTCCCAAGTCACCAATTTTAATCCCTGAATCGAGGAGAATATGACTCTGTTTATTATTCTGCGAACCAGAAATCCTGAGTAAGGAATTCTATTAATCCGGAAGAAGGTGTTAGGCATTTCCGAATTCCGTGGTTCTAGCACGGTCGCTTAACTGTTTTTATTATTGGCTTAATTATCTTGATTTTACTAAATACGTTTTTATTGCATGATTTTACTACCGCTTTTTACTTATTGTTTACAATTATATGGACGAATTACGCGTACGTATATTCGTATTATATATTTTTTATAAGTACCAGGGATTGTGCCACGCGTACGTGTACACAATAAAATTATCCATGTTATAGTTTTTTTTTTATAAAAAAAAATATATATTCGAAAATCAAAAATAAAATCAGGAACATCATCACCCCTTTTATTTAGATAATGAACTGCACACCTCGGGTTATATGAAATTATTTTAACACCTTTGGAAAAATCCTTTTCTTAAATATTCGCTCGAAATTGCGCGTACGCATAATCCGAATTTGCTTTTAAAAATATAATCAGGGTACGCGAACGCATCCCTAATTGCGCAAAATACTTGTAATGGTATTATGGATTTTCCACAAATTGTTTATTATATTCATATATTTTTTATGTGAAAATCATGAGAACTCCCATTTTAGAGGCCTTTAAATTCTTTGAAAAGAATTCACAATCTATTAAAGGTTGCCCGTCGATTATAATTTCCGAGTATAAATTATATTCATTCCAACTATTCAAATTCAAAGAACAGAATAAAAATATGATTAATACTATTTTTAACAAATATAACATATATATATATGCATAACATATATATATATATATGCCAAAGAATGAATTGTATATGAAACTGAAAATGAATTATAAAGGAAAGAATATTTTTCAAGAACTTTTATTATTTTTATTTAGTGCAAGTTCTATTCATAATTACCATTGATATAAAGTTTTGCAATTTGTGTTCGTACATCTCATCTTATTCTCATATACTTGTTTTAATCTTAATAGACGAAATTAATTTAATTAATTATGCCTATGATTGAGTTAGGATAGATATATATATAATCAAACCAATTTGATTCTCAATCTATGTGAATTATTACTAACTATTAACTTTCACATTGTAAAAGTTCCTAAGCCCTTTATTATTAAGAAAGAGAACAAGTCTAGTTGACTTAATAAAATGATATTGCATACAATATTACTTACCATATTTGACATCGTGAACATAACGGATTATACTAACGCGTCTTTCAACTATAGATTATGAACACAACCAATGTTATGCCAAAAGATAGCAAATTGCAACCAATCATCATCTAGCTTTAAACAACAACTAATTAACTAACAAAATAAACTAATAGCATATTTCCTTGATATTTCCATATTATGCTATACCTATCTAACAATACCATAAAGTGTAAATAAAAGCCAACTTTCTGCCATGCTTCCTATTTACACAACTCAAAGATAACTAAACTAATGAAATTTCAACATGGATAACATTATTACAAAGTTTTTATATGAATTTAAAAATAAGACAATTAACTTGTAGCCGTCAAGTCGAACTCACTACTGGTTATCCAACATGAAACCAAAGCTGAAATTTAAATGTCTAAACTTAAACGATAGAAGGCAGTATTACAATTTAAAATTCATTTATTTGTCATGTTGAATCTCTTTCCAACATAGAATTTAAGAGATATGTACCTGAAAACGAAGGTAGAAGGAGTGAATTTCAGTAGTTGCAACAGTAACAAAGTCAGCAGAATAGCAGTATTTAGCAAGTCTGAACCAAACTCGTTAACCCAGATGAACAGTGACAGTAACTTGAGGAAAATTTCAGATTCAGACTGAATAATATCCACAAAAACAAACAACGGACAGATTCTAGAAGGATAACATTTTTTCAGATTTTCAGTTTCTTCCTGTTTTGGATTCCTATTTCTGATTTTTCTGTTTCTGTTTTCTTCAATCTCACACTCTCTTTTTCTTCTTAGAATCTCCTGTTAAAATCTGATTTCTTTTTCTTTTCAAATCAGATTTTTCTCTTCCTATTTTTTCTGTCTTTCCAAAACTCTCTCTAAGCTCTCAAAAACTCTGTCTGAAAACTGATCAATCAGATTTTTTTTTCTCGTTCAAAATCTGAGTCTCTCCACCCTCCTCAAGTCAGTACCCATTCCCCCCTCTTATACAGGTCTGCCTGGACCCCTTTTATCTTTTAAAAACAGAAAATTTCCATTAAAAATTTGTTTTTCCACTTTAAATCCCATTAAGCTAACTTTTCCCTGATTTTCAGCAACCCATTACCCTTTGTTTCCCATTACCCCATTAAATTAAAAGCCACTAACACTCCACTATCAGCACACTACTATCCTCACTGTTTCATTACCAGTAGTACCCCTGAAAGCTTACTGTTATTACTGCCCTCAAGGAAATCAGAATCTGATACAAAATAGATTTTAAAATTTGTTCAAAATCGATTATCCTTCTGAATTAAACAGCTATAACCAATCCTATCAAGTTCTGGACTGAATCTTGACTGAGAATGCACTTTTCTAACACAATGGTATCTAACCAACATTTGTGAAATTGAAATTAAACCTAATATCACAACAAATTATACTGAATTCAACATAGCAAGTCAAACTGAATTTCAGCATTGAACTAAGATCAAACATACACAGGAGCATTGTCAATATACTGACAATGCCCTGTTCAGAAAACAACATATACAACATACATTTGAATTCACTGATTCGCAAACAAACATGATTTAATTGACGAGTATTAATCAGTTGACTATTTACAACATTTGTCCATAATCAGTCTAAAAAAAAAAAAAAACAGACTGTTTCAATCAGCATTATCATAAATGAGAATTCATAATATAACTAATCGACGAACTTAATCGAGTCGATTACTTACATTGTGAATAATCACAACCAACAGAAACAGTTTCATATTTTGATCATATAGACGAGTATGATACAGTATAACAACAAAAGATGGGAAAATTACAGACTAATGAAACAAACATAAAATACACGTAGAATACACAAAAGAAATATGGAAAAAATACCTCTGAATCTTCAAATTTATTCAGGCACAGACTCAACTTGAATTCGGACATTTTTGAGGCTGAACAGACTTTATTCGAAGTATTCTCAGTTGAGAATACCTCGATTAAAGTCTATTAGACCTCAATCCTTCACTCGAATCAGAAAAATTCCAAGATTGGAAAATTTTTAGGGTTTCAGGTTCTTGGATCTTAAATCCGAACATTTCCGGGCTGATTCGAAGGGAACCAAAGATGACACAAGGGTGAGGGGAGCCTAGGGGTCATTTGGTGTCATTTTAGAACAAGTCTGAGTTTGTTCTTGTTTGGTCCGAATCTTCAAAAGAAGATTCGAGAAGCTCGGAAGTGATTCGAGCCAAACAAGCAACAGATCCATACCTAGGGTGGTTAGGGGAAGTTATGGTATCGATTTGGGGCTGTTAGGTTTAGATCTGAGTTTGGCTCGAATCTTCAAATGAAGATTCGAGAACCTTCAGGAAGATTCGAGCCAAGAGGCTAACATATTCGGATAGAGGGTGTTCAGGGGGTTCTAGGGTGTTATTTTGGTGACCGGCGGCGTTGATGCCGCCGGGTTTCAGGCGGTGGGGAATAAGGGCGGCTAGGGTTAGGGGGGTCTGAGGAAGGTGATGATGAACAGTGGAGAGGGGGGGTTTAGTTAGGGGGGCCGGGGTGAGGATTATGGGCTTATATAGGGACGGGGTGGGTTGATGCTGACCGTTAGATCTAGTAGGATGAGTGGTCAGGATTTATTCACTTAACCAAACGATGTCGTTTGGCTTAAGTTTGGGGGAAAGGGGTCAGCCCGGGGGTGATATGGATCGGGTTTGGATGAGTTCCTGAGGCCGTTGGATCAAGATAGATGAACGGTTCAGATCTGACAGTGTAAAACGTCGTCGTTTCGTTTAAGCAATGGCTGAACTGGACCGTTTGATTGAAACAAATCAAAGGCCCAGATTTGAAGTGCCCATACGGCGTCGTTTGGATTTGGTGGTATTGGATCGGACCTGGGGTTTGTTTGGACTGGGCTGTGGAGGGTTAACTTGATTTGGGCCTGGAATTTAATCCAGGTCCGATTTTGTATATATATATATATATTTTTTTTCATTTTTTCTAATTTAAATTTCTAATTTTAATTATAAAACAATTTTAACTTCACAAAAATATATTAATTACTCTATAACAATTATTTAACACATAGACAAAACATCAAACACACAGTGGAAAATAGAACTATTGCATATTTTTTTGTGATTTTATTTAAATTATCTTTTAAATGCATAATTAAATCCTATATGCATGCAACATGTATTTTATTTTATTTTTCATTTTATTATGACAAAGTAAACATTTATGGATATAACACAAATATTTAACACCACGCAAATTCAAAAATTACGCAGTAAAAGAAATTTATTTTATTTTTTGATTTATTTTGGAGTAGTTTTCGTAAAGGCAAAAATCACGTGCTCACAGCTGCCCCTCTTTGTGCGGAAACTCGAAGCGTTTTCGTGCAAAGATAAAGTGAGCGGATACGAGCGATTTTTGCCCGTTCAAATACTCCGTGGGAAGCATTTTTTGAAAGATTTGACCGAACCTCTGCTTCAAAGGTTTCCTACATATCCTTGGCTATAAAGGAATCAGGTCAATGTAGTTCGGGAATTTTTTTTTGGTAGCTGGGACTACCGTGGGACTGTGATGTTACTGCTGCTTCGTGCTGTTTTTACTGCTTGCTGACCTCCTTATTACACCTTACTTCAAAGGTAATACAAAAAACTAAACTAGATTATGGTACAGGAATTATAAAAATCTTATCTAGATCATGCCCTTACGTTTCTTGTTGTCTTGATATCTTGGTGACTCTTGCGCATTTGGCTTATTCCGTATTCCTTTTCATTGTGTCCCGTATTTTCTTTTTGAACTCTTGTTGTTTCTTGCCGGGGATTTTGTTGGACTCCTCTATTTTATTGATTCTAAATGTGCTCCTTTATCATACGAGCGGGCTTTTGATTTCAACATTTCCATTGCATTCCCTCGTTCTCCAGGTGGGTGCCTTGACTGCTTCTTTTCTTTCTTCATCCTCATTCTCCAGGTGGACGCCTGACTTCTTCAATTCTCATCCTCATTCTCCAGGTGGACGCCTGACTTCTTCAATTCTCATCCTCATTCTCCAGGTGGACGCCTGACTTCTTTAATTCTTCATCCTCATTCTCCAGGTGGACGCCTGACTTCTTTAATTCTCATCCTCATTCTCCAGGTGGACGCCTGACTTCTTTAATTCTTCATCCTCATTCTCCAGGTGGACGCCTGACTTTTTCTTTTCTCATCCTCATTTCCAGGTGGACACCTGACTTCTTCTTTTCTCATCCTCATTCTCCAGGTGGACGCCTGACTTTCTTTTTAACTTCTTCATCCTCATTCTCCAGGTGGACGCCTGACTTTTTTAATTCTTCATCCTCATTCTCTAGGTGGACGCCTGACTTCTTCTTTTCTCATCCTCATTCTCCAGGTGGACGCCTGACTTCTTCTTTTTCTCATCCTCATTCTCCAGGTGGACGCCTGACTTCTTCTTTTTCTTCATCTTTATTCTCCAGGTGGATGCCTGACTTCTTTAATTCTCATCCTCATTCTCCAGGTGGACGCCTGACTTCTTTAATTCTTCTTCATCCTCATTCTCCAGGTGGACGCCTGACTTTTTCTTTTCTCATCCTCATTCTCCAGGTGGATGCCTGACTTCTTCTTTTCTCATCCTCATTCTCCAGGTGGACGCCTGACTTCTTCAATTCTCTTCCTCATTCTCCAGGTGGACGCCTGACTTCTTTAATTCTTCTTCATCCTCATTCTCCAGGTGGACGCCTGACTTTTTCTTTTCTCATCCTCATTCTCCAGGTGGACGTCTGGCTTCTTCTTTTCTCATCCTCATTCTCCAGGTGGACGCCTGACTTTCTTTTTAACTTCTTCATCCTCATTCTCCAGGTGGACGCCTGACTTTTTTAATTCTTCATCCTCATTCTCCAGGTGGATGCCTGACTTCTTCTTTTCTCATCCTCATTCTCCAGGTGGACGCCTGACTTCTTCTTTTTCTCATCCTCATTCTCCAGGTGGACGCCTGACTTCTTCTTTTTCTCATCCTCATTCTCCAGGTGGACGCCTGACTTCTTCTTTTTCTCATCCTCATTCTCCAGGTGGACGCCTGACTTCTTTAATTCTTCATCCTCATTCTCCAGGTGGACGCCTGACTTCTTTAATTCTCATCCTCATTCTCCAGGTGGACGCCTGACTTCTTTAATTCTCATCCTCATTCTCCAGGTGGACGCCTGACTTCTTTAATTCTTCATCCTCATTCTCCAGGTGGACGCCTGACTTCTTCAATTCTCATCCTCATTCTCCAGGTGGACGCCTAACTTTTTCAATTCTTTACCAGGTATTTCCTGACACAAATATTGTATTTGCCCCTGTTTTAAATCAAAGAAAACTTCGTTAGTTTAAAGCAGGGTGGTTGACTGGGGTATTCTTGCCGATGGTGATGCTTCTCTTCGTCTCTCTTTATTGCCTTGGAATGGTTGAAAAGACTGTTTTGTCCTTGTAATTGATCCTTGACTATAGGATTCCCCTCTGTATGTTTTCCTTCAAACCCTTTTAACTGTAATCATATGTCCCTTCTGACTTAGCTGATCCACTTTTGATTTCACCTTTCTTACACCCATATCTTTTATCTCCCACCTTTCGTGGCCGTATTTTGTAACCTTGAATCTTGGTAGTATAACTTGACATTCCTTCTTATTTGTTTGGAATAAAACTTATCTCAAAGCTTTTAGAAAAGTAAGATTATTAGTGACGAAACACGCTGATTTCGACAATTATAGAATGAAAAGAAAAATCCAAGTTTGGATGACTGTTGGAGAAAGAATAAAAACTTATATGATTGGAGTTACTGGCACCAATGATCAGGGTATGCATTTCGGATTAATCAACCCAGTCTTTTAATCAATCTCCTTTCAATTGTCTCATTTTTGTTTTCGCCAAAATTTCCATAATCCAACTTCATTTTTCATTTCACAGACCTATTGGACTTGCAATGTCTCAAAGAGTTTTCACCGATAAACTTTCCTCATTTGTTCATTTTTTCACTTCCTTTTCGCCTTATGGTGCCTACGAAGGTTTTCACCAATAAGACTCTCTCATTTTACTTTTCTCTCAACTTCCGTCGCCTTATGGTGCCCGTGTGGGTTTTCACCTATAAGACTCTCTCATTTTTACTTTCTTTTCTTGTTTGTACCAGAGTGTTATGAACCATCTTCATTTGCTTGACTCAACATTTTTCTAAGATTGATCGAAAGGTCTTTTTGGTATGGGGTTAGAAATGGAAAAGGTATTAAAAGCTAAATAGCTTTGGTATAGGTTTAAAATTACAACTCTTGGAATCTTTCTTATTTCCAATACAATTCCTGCCCCAGTCTCTTGATTGGGGTCTCTTAATGTTTCTTTTCGTGCACATTGTATATGTCGTGCACCCTATGATCGAGCCGTGAGGCGCCTACGTATCCTTCTTTGAGGAATCAGGTCAAACGTAGTTCACTACATGATAGTGATTTTATATATATTTTATTTGATTTACGTAGTTCACTAGATAATAGTGATGATTTTTTTTTATTGATTCCAAGAGAGGGTAGGAAAGAAACAAGTATGGCTCAAAGGGGAAACAAAGGGTATAGTGTTTGGATAGCAGAATAAATTGCCTTTGTCATTCCAATCTTCGAAATAATGCTAAATACAAACATTCAAAAATTATGCATAATATCTCTTTACCGCATCAGAATTGATCGCCATGTCTATGCATTTGCCTTCAATATCTGTTAAACATAGTGCACCATTCGATAATACTCTGGTCACAATGAATGGTCATTGCCAATTCGGGGAAAATTTGCCTTTTGCCTCAACCTGATGTGGAAGAATATGTTTCAGCACATGCTGACCTACTTCAAACTTCCGGGGACGCACCTTTTTGTTGTATGCTCTTTCTATTCTTCTTTGATATAATTGACCATGGCATACTGCGGTCAATCATTTTTCATCAATCAAGTTTAACTGTTCTAAACGGGTTTTGACCCATTCATCATCATCAATCTTTGCTTCGGCGATGATCCGAAGGGAAGGAATCTCAACTTCTGCAGGAATTACTGCTTCAGTGCCGTATACCAACAAATAAGGAGTTGCTCCTACTGAAGTGCGAACAGTAGTGCGGTATCCCAATAATGCAAATGGTAATTTTTCATGCCATTGTTTTGAACCTTCTACCATTTTCCGAAGTATCTTCTTTGTGTTTTTGTTGGCTGCTTCTACTGCTCCATTCGCCTTGGGCCGATATGGGGTAGAGTTGTGATGCGTAATCTTAAACTGTTGACATACTTCCTTCATTAAGTTGCTGTTAAGATTAGCACCGTTATCTGTGATGATCACCTTCGGGATTCCGAATCGACATATGATATTTGAGTGGACAAAATCGACCACAGCTTTCTTGGTCACTGATTTGAATGTCTTGGCCTCAACCCATTTGGTAAAATAATCAATAGCTACCAGAATGAACATGTGCCCATTGGATGTTGCCGGCTCAATTGGTCCAATCACATCCATGCCCCAGGCAACGAAGGGCCATGGTGCCGACATTGTGTGCAACTCGGATGGTGGAGAATGAATCAAATCTCCGTGTATTTGGCATTGATGACACTTGTGCACAAAACTGATACAATCTCGCTCCATGGTAAGCCAATAGTAACCAGCTCGGAGGATTTTCTTTGCCAACACATATCCACTCATGTGGGGTCCGCAAACTCCTGAATGTACTTCAGACATGACAGCTGTAGCTTGTCTGGCATCTATGCATCTTAATAATCCAAGATCTGGTGTTCTTTTATACAAAACTCCTCCGCTTAAGAAGAATCCATTTGCCAATCGCCTAATGGTCCTCTTTTGATCTCCTGTGGCTTGTGCGGGATATATCCCCATCCTGATATACTCCTTGATGTTGTGGAACCATGGTTCACCATCAAATTCTTCTTCAACCATATTGCAATAAGCGTGCTGATCGTGGACTTGAATATGTATCGGATCTACATAAGCTTTGTCCGGATGGTGCAACATTGATGCCAGGGTAGCCAATGCATCGGCAACCTCATTATGGATTCTTGGGATATGTTGGAATTCCACTGATTGAAACCGCTGACAAAGATCATGTAGACATTGTCGGTATGGTATGAGCTTCAAGTCTCGGGTTTCCCATTCTCCTTGAATTTGATGTACCAAAAGATCCGAATCTCCCATGACTAAGATTTCTCGGATACCCATGTCCGCGGCTAGCCTTAACCCTAAAATGCAAGCTTCATATTCAGCCATATTATTGGTGCAATAAAATCGCAATTGAGCCGTAACAGGATAGTGATGCCATGTTTCAGAAATGATTACAGCTCCTATCCCGACTCCTTTCATGTTAGCGGCTCCATCAAAGAAAAGTTTCCAGCCAGGCTTTTCAATTCACTCCACCTCATCGATATGCATTGTTTCTTCATCAGGAAAATAAGTTTTCAACGGCTCATATTTCTCATCGACCGGGTTTTCGGCCAAATGATCGGCCAGTGCTTGAGCCTTCATTGCAGTTCGAGTCACATAGATGATGTCAAATTCTGTGAGCAATATCTGCCACTTTGCGAGTCTTCCCGTTGGCATAGGCTTTTGAAAAATGTATTTCAATGGATCCAACCGAGAAATAAGGTAAGTAGTGTAGGATGACAAATAGTGTTTCAATTTTTGAGCTACCCATGTTAGGGCGCAACATGTCTTTTCCAGATGAGTATACTTAACCTCATAAGCTGTGAACTTCTTGCTAAGGTAGTAGATGGCCTGTTCTTTTCTGCCAGTGAGGTCATGTTGCCCCAATACGCAACCAAATGAATTTTCCAAAACCGTCAAGTAAAGAATCAAAGGTCTTCCTGGCTCTGGCGGGACCAACACGGGTGGGTTCGACAAGTACCCTTTTATCTTATCGAACGCTTCTTGACACTCATCGGTCCATTTGACCGCAGCATCCTTTTTCAACAATTTGAAAATTGGCTCACAGGTTGTTGTGAGCTGAGCAATAAACCTGCTGATGTAATTTAACCTTCCCAACAAACTCATTACTTCAGTTTTGTTTCTTGGAGGTGACAGTTCTTGGATGGCTTTGATCTTTGACGGGTCTAGCTCGATGCCTCGTCGACTGACTATGAATCCCAGCAACTTTCCAGATGGAACTCCAAATGCGCACTTGGCAGGGTTAAGCTTGAGGTTGTACCTGCGAAGTCTTAAGAAGAACTTCCTCAAATCCCCAACGTGGTTGGCCTGATGCTTTGATTTTATGATCACATCGTCCACGTATACCTCAATCTCCTTGTGTATCATATCATGAAACACTGTGGTCATTGCTCTCATATAGGTTGCTCCGGCGTTCTTTAAACCGAATGGCATTACCCGGTAGCAATAAGTTCCCCATGGTGTGATGAATGCCGTCTTTTCTGCATCTTCTTCATCCATTAGAATTTGATGATACCCGGCATAACAATCCACGAAAGACCCTATATCATGCTTGGCACAATTGTCGATCAAAATATGGATATTGGGTAATGGGAAATTATCCTTTGGACTTGCTTTGTTGAGATTGCGATAGTCGACGCATACTCTAATTTTGCCGTCTTTCTTTGGCACAGGAACGACATTAGCTAACCAAACAGGATATCGAGTGACTCGAATGACCTTTGCTTCCAATTGTTTGGTGATTTCTTCCTTAATTCTCACACTCATGTCGGGCTTGAATTTTCTCAACCTCTGCTTGACAGGAGGCACCGTTGGATCAGTGGGCAATTTGTGAACCACTAAATCGGTGCTCAATCCCGGCATGTCGTCATACGACCATGCAAAAACATCTTTGAATTCTATGAGTGCTTTAATTAACTCCTCTCGGATCTTTGGTTCCAGATGGACACTTATTTTAGTTTCTCGGATATTACTCGTGTCCCCTATATTGATGTCCTCGGTATCACTTAAGTTAGGTTTGACTTTTTCCTCAAAGTGAATTAACTCTTTACTAATCTCTTCAAAAACCTCATCTTCATCATATTCTGATTCATAATCACAATATATTTCTTGAATTATTACTTCGGAACCAGATTGATTTTTAAGACTGGGCTGAGGATTCCTCATGCATGCCATATCACTAGAGCCAGCGTAAAAGGAACTGTACAGGAAAGAAGAAAAAGAAAAGAAAACTATTAGGAATGATAATAAAAGGGGAACTGCTTTTTATTGGATGATGAAAGATAACAAGGTTTTGCACACTTCAAACAAACTGTAAGATAAGCTTTGGGATTACAACCCTGAAGTAACCCAAACAAACTGAAAGAAAATCAAAATAAACTACCAAGACTCCTTTCGAATTGGGAGAGAAGTGGATTTCCAATTACTGAGCTTTGTTTCTGGCCCAACGAATTGAACTTCTACGTATCTACACCCTTCTCCGCTTTCCAACATATTCACATCACTAAACAATTTCTCGAATCTTTCAATTAATTCCTCCTCAGGATTGACCTGGGATTTAGGAATTGTTGTTATCGGGCGATTTTTAGCACCGGTCTTGACAAAAGACTTTGACAGATGTGGGACTGGTTTTGGAAGAACCCATGCTTGGTGTTTCAGCTTCCTAGCCCTTATCACGTCATTGGCAATGGGTATGAACCCCAAACCTAATGTTCCCCAGTTCTCGGGGAGAGATACTGGTTGTATAATTCCTTGCAAAGATAAGCCCAGACCTTTGCCGGGTATAAAGCCATTCTTTAACATTTCATAAGCTACCATGACTGATGCAGAGGATATCTTTGGATTTGGAAGGTATTTCCCCTCTGGAATTTTCTCTATCGACACTGTGTCAGTCACTTGGTATACCCATGGTCCCTGGTCATTTTCTGTTCCCTCGACCGGTACAATGGTACTGCTGTGAGCATTTAAACTTTCTTCTCCATGCACGACTACTTCTTGATGATCCCATTCAAACTTGACAGCCTGATGTAGTGTTGACGGGACTGCTTTAGCAGCATGGATCCATGGTCGACCCAACAACAAGTTGTAAGAAACAGTTATGTCCAACACTTGGAATTCCATTGTGAATTCAACTGGCCCTATAGTTAGTTCCAACACTATGTCGCCAAACGAATCTCTGCTTCCACCGTCAAACCCCCGTACGCAGATACTATTCTTCTGGGTCCTTTCCTCTTTAATTTTTAATTTGCTTAAAGTGGAGAGAGGGCATATGTTTGCACTTGACCCATTGTCAACCAATACCCGGGTTACTACGGAGTTTTCACATTTCACGGTGAGGTAAAGAGCTCTGTTGTGCTCGGTACCTTCCACAGGTAATTCATCATCAGCAAATGTAATTTTGTTTGTCTCAAAGATTCTGTTGGCTATTTTTCCCAAATGATTTACAGAGATCTTTTCAGGAACATGAGCCTCATTCAGGATTTTCATCAAAGCCAGACGGTGCTCCTCTGAATGGATCAGTAATGACAACAATGAAATTTGAGCGGGGGTCTTCTTTAATTGATCCACAACAGAATAATCATGGAGTTTCATTTTTCTTAAAAACTCTTCCGCCTCTTCTTCCGTCACAGCTCTCTTTGTTGGGGTTGTATTATTTTTAGTTTTTCTTAACTCTTCGGGAGTAAAACATCTTCCCGAACGAGTCAAGCCTTGCACCTCACACACTTCTTCCTTAATTTCTTTTCCCTTGTACATTACAGTCACCCGTTCATAGTTCCATGGGATGGCTTTGTTGTTGATGACCGGCAGCTAGATTACAGGTGCAATAATAACCCGATCTGTACGGGCTCCTTTCACGAATACAATGGGTTTGTTAGCAACCCCTGGTACTATCACTTTTGGCCTTTCTTGTTTTGCGGCAACTTTGCTCGATGATCCCTCCTCGATTATCATAGATGGTCCATCACCATTTCTGTTCTGCTTAGATACCGGCTTCTCCTCTGTTAACTGCTTATCTGGCTTGTCTTCATGAGACTTGATCATCATGACAGTTTGTGACGGCTTCTTTGTCTCCCCATCAGCTTGTATGATTTCTATCATATTAGCCTCTTGATGGGCTGGCATTGGATTTCTATTGATATTTGGGGCTTCGGGGGTTTGAACCTTGATTTTATTAGTATCAATCAGCTCTTGTATTGCATTTTTCAAATGCCAGCATTTCTCCGTATCATGGCCTGGTGCACGGGAGCAATATTCACAGCTAATGGTGTAATCCAGATTCTTTGGAAGAGGATTGGGTAGCTTGGATTGTATTGGTCTCAGCATGTCTAGCTGTCTCAGCCTGTGGAACAGACTAGTGTAAGACTCTCCCAATTGAGTGTAAGTTTTCTTTTTCTGTTCCCTTTCTCCCCTGAATGCTGGCCTAGGCCTGAAACCTGGTCTGGGATAGGCTCGTGGGTAAGTATTTGATGTGACAGGAGCACGCCAATTGGTGTGAACAGGTGGCTGATTGTATGCTTGAGCATGGTTAATGGAAAAATGAGGCTCTGAAGGGTGATAGTAGTGTTGGGATGAATCATGGTGGTAAGCTGATTGGCGAGGTCGTTGTTGATTATAGTAAAGCGGTGAACCTCTGGGTCCCGACCAAATTCCTGAATCAACTACTGCTGCTTCCTCCCTCTTCTTTCTTCCGATTCCTCCTACCCCGCCTTGAATAGCTTGAGTAGTTGCCTTAATTGCTGAATAGCTCATGATTTTATTTGTCTTGAGGCCTTCTTCCACCATACCTCCCATCTTCACTACTTCGTTGAATGATTTCCCAACCGCTGAAACCAAGTGGGCATAGTAAGTCGGTTCCAAGGCTTAGAGGAAGTAGTCTACCATTTCGCTCTCCTTCATAGGAGGATCCACTCTTGCTGCCTGTTCTCTCCACCGAAAACCATACTCTCTGAAACTTTCATTGTGTTTCTTCTCGAATTTTGTCAAGGATAATCGATCTGGGATGATTTCCAGATTGTATTGAAAATGGTATGCGAATGCCTGTGCCAGGTCATCCCAGGTGTACCATCTCCCATGGTCCTGGTGTGTATACCACTCCAAAGCTGATCCGTTTAGACTTTGACTGAAATAAGCCATCAATAATTCATCCTTTCCCCCAGCTCCTCGCATCTTGCTACAGAAACCTCTTAAGTGGGCTACTGGGTCGTCGTGCCCGTTGTATAAGTCAAATTTGGGCATCTTGAAGCCAACTGGTAATTGTACGTTTGGGAACAAGCACAAATCCTTGTAGGCTACACTGACTTGCCCACCTAATCCCCGCATGTCTCAGAACGATTGTTCTAGACTTTTGACCTTCCTGAACATCTCTTTTTGTTCAGCATTTTTGGCTGGCTTGTCAATTTCGGTTGGGAGATCAAAACGAGGAGCAGTTGAATTAATTTCGGAGGCTTTGAGGGTGGGCTCCGAGGGGTAATATTGGTTGTCTTGGGCCTGGAATGTAGGCTCACTGGGAGATTTGTGAAATGTAGCAGGGGGAGGTGCTACGAAAACAGGAGTCATAGGTGGAGGAAAGTACGAAACTGGTTTTGGGGGTGGAGACTGTGGTGTCTGAGAGGTGGTGCCTCGGTAGTGCTGGTAAATGGGGAAATTTGGGGATAATTCAGTGGTAATATTATCCTGTGTTTGGGTCATTGATGGAGCAGGGTTATTTGGGTAAGATGGGGGTAGCTGTCCTGTAGACCAAGGCTTGGTACATCTCAGTCATTTGCTGCTTGAGTTTAAACATCTCTTCTTTCATTTTCCCGACATCCATCTCCTCTAGCTCCATACCTGTGTCAACATCTGGGATAGACATACTTTCGGGTATTGGTCCTTTTGATCTTGTGTGATAGTGATAATATGCCAGTATACTCTTTAGAGAAACTAACTGCTTGAACTCTGAAAATGAGCAATCTTGTTAGTTTTGAGAGTTTAACACATATATAATCACACGTTGAGATGCAATGTTCCTAGACAAATAATCCCTTTCTATTATGCATTTGCTCGGCTGCTTGTGTCGTCCCAGCTTTCTTGAAATTTTTATTGTTATTTACTTTTATTTATTACACAAAGATGGAATTACATTTGAAAACTTTAAGAAAATGGATTGAAACACACACACTTAAATCAAAATAAAAGATACAATTCTTAACATCTCACAATGTGCCCCACTTTCCACTTGTGTTGTATATTATTAGACTATTTGTTCAATGTGGAGCTTGACCTGGATGACCT
Source organism: Nicotiana tabacum (assembly GCF_000715075.1). NCBI lineage: Eukaryota > Viridiplantae > Streptophyta > Magnoliopsida > Solanales > Solanaceae > Nicotiana > Nicotiana tabacum. The sequence goes on from NC_134086.1 coordinate 52,510,718, forward strand.
CCCAGCGTATGATACATCCTTTCCAATTCCAATGCTAGATGACGGGCAAAAGTGGGTGCATGTTCTGTAAACCTTTCATAGTCCATTCCCTGACAGTTTACATAACTCTGAGAAGTGTAGACCGCCAGGTCGTGGATTTGTGCCCTGAAATCTTGGAGACGTTGGTCTTGGTTCTGCAATTGCTGCTGACGAGTGGTGGCTATATCTCTGACACGATTTTCCCGATCTAGAGCTGTTTCTAATAGAGCTCGGAGTCTGGCCTGCTCTAATCTTGCTTGCGCTCTTTCCCTGTCGAGGTCTGCTTGTTGATGTTCTCTGTTGCATCTTCTCGCCTCTTCTAGTTGTGCACGAAGCTGGTCTTCTGATTGCATCCAATAGTCTTTTTCCTTCTTGAATTGTGCCTTGTCTTTTTCGGATTGCCTATCTTGGCGTTCTTTGTTAGATCTGGCTTCCTCGTTTAATTGTTGGATCCTTTCTTTTGCTTTGCTCAATGCCCTTTCGTTTTCCGCAAGAATGGAATCATAATCTTGCATTTTTTCAAAGAGATTGGCGATGGTTTTTTGATCCTTCCAGCTCCTTTTTGGCGTTTCAGAAACTCTTTTCATTTTTTGGAAACGAGCATGAAGATTTTCATTCTCACAAGCTAGACTTTTCTTCTCGCCTTCGGCTTCTTGTGCTTGCAAATCTTTCTCCAAACTGAGGCTTCTCAGATTTTCTTTTAGGGCATGGATAGTTGCTTTGTACCCTTTTTCTTTTTCTCCCCAGATCAACCGCTCTTTGATTTTATCATTGAAGTTTTGAACATGGGGTCTTTTTGTTGGCCTTCTTAGCTCAGGTTCTGGTACATCATCCACGCGAGACCGTTTTTCGAACCACCTTGCATATCCAGGATTTATCTCACCCTTTGTAGCATCTAGGACTTGAGTATCACTTTTCAAGTATCGGCACCCATTCCACATCTGCTGAAGTAGAGGCTCGGGAATAGTGGCTTCTGGGTGTAATTTGATTACTTGCACACTCAAATCTTCATCATCAGGAACTATTTGATATCTCCCTAGTTGCCTTAGGACTCTTAGTGGCGCATATGGCTGAATGCTTCTCAATCCCAATAGTAGTAGATAACTATTTGAGGTTGACATGTGTATTACTTCCCTCATCGGGAGCCATCCCAGAGTCCAGTCAATTTGATTTGCCGTTAAAGCCTTTAGATGAGATACCCATGCTTCTATTCCTTCTGGAGCTTGATAATTTTTTGTTCTTTCCTCATAGCTCTCGATGCAATTATCATTGTTTGACCCATACTGTATGATCTTGGGTTGTTGTTGGAGATGCTCCATCACCCACATTTGCAACAAAATTTTGCATCCTTCGAAGACCTTTGCTCCTGATTTACATAAAGTCAAAGCCCGATAAATGTCTGACAGAATGATGGGGACAAGGGTGTGATTTTCTTTGGTGGTGAGGATTTGCACAACTTTTGCGATGCGAATATCAATTGTTCGCTCTTTGTTCGGGAAGACCATGACTCCTAGAAAAGCCACCATGAAGGCAAAGCGACGGTGAATCTACCAAGTGTCTTTGTTTTGCTTGTTAGTAAGACCTTTCTCATGAATTTCGAACCCATCTGACTTTCCGAACCTTGAATACAAAAAGTTGAAGGAACAACATCCATTGATGACATTGCTTTTCCTGATTTGACTGCTGATGTTCAGAAGACCGAAGAATCGAAGTACCGAAGGAGCCTTTGTGAATATCAGGCTTTGATTTCTCAGACTTCCATCAAAACCGGCATAGCCAGTTATCTCCTCTAATGTAGGAGTAAGCTCGAAGTCAGAGAAACGAAAGACATTGTGAACAGGGTCCCAAAAAGTTACTAACGCCGCAATCAGATCATCACGGGGTTTAACTTTCATAATGTCCGTGAGATTTCCCAAATGCTTGACGACCCATTTTTGACCGTCTTTGCCTAAATCATACCACCATATTTGAAGCTAAAATAGAAATTCTTCTGTACTCGTGGATGAGGGGCTTTGTGTGGTGCTCATTTTGTATCTGAAATTTATTTAATAAAGTCAAAACTTATTTTGAAAATTTACACTAAAAAAATCATTTTATTTATTAAATATCCTTATTTCAAGATTTAAAGTTGTTTTTTTAAAAAAAAAAAAAATTTAAAAAAAAATAAAACAACCCATTTTATTCCTCGGTTCCCACCATGATTTCATTTAAGCTGGTCAACAAGCATGTTCGAGACAAATGAATGCACAAGTAGCAGGTAGAATGCATCATGATGGTCTTTTCATTTTGGTTTCACCTGTCCTAGACAGACCCAACCCCTGTGTTGAGTCTCCAAGGTCAAATGCATATGATGCAAATATTCGTTCCTACTAGGGATCCGGTGCATGACTGAGTTATTCTAAGTGTAAAACCTTAGGTTGATTGTTCTAAACCTGGCTTACCCAAACGGACAGTTTGAGCCGAAGCGGGAGCAACGTACAGGGAGCACGAAAGTCTGCCCGGCCTAGTTACTTGTCCCAACTCCGTCTTATTTGGTATGACTTTAACAGAGAGGTGGGTCACGCGCACGTGTACACCATAAATCCAGAAGACTCAGAAAGAAGGGGGTTTCGTAGCAGTTGTATATATTCATAATTCAAATAATATTAAAGCGGTAAAAAGCAACATTTAGCATATTAGCATATAAACAGTTGAAAATCATATAATAAATAAAGCCAATTAACACAGATATTTTAAGCTCGAATTCTTAAAACCCTGAACCAGAGATTCTGGGTTAAGTCCCCAGCAGAGTCGCCAGAGCTGTCACACCTCCTTTTTCCGCACCCGCGAGGGTGCAAGGGAGTTTTTCCAATTAAAGGACAATCGAGACGGGATTGGTTTATTTATTTCAGAGTCGCCACCTGGGAATTTTAAGGCATCCCAAGTCACCAATTTTAATCCCTGAATCGAGGAGAATATGACTCTGTTTATTATTCTGCGAACCAGAAATCCTGAGTAAGGAATTCTGTTAATCCGGAAGAAGGTGTTAGGCATTTCCGAATTCCGTGGTTCTAGCACGGTCGCTTAACTGTTTTTATTATTGGCTTAATTATCTTGATTTTACTAAATACGTTTTTATTGCATGATTTTACTACCACTTTTTACTTATTGTTTACAATTATATGGACGAATTACGCGTACGTATATTCGTATTATATATTTTTTATAAGTACCAGGGATTGTGCCACGCGTACGTGTACACAATAAAATTATCCATGTTATAGTTTTTTTTTTTATAAAAAAAAAAATATATATTCGAAAATCAAAAATAAAATCAGGAACATCATCACCCCTTTTATTTAGATAATGAACTGCACACCTCGGGTTATATGAAATTATTTTAACACCTTTGGAAAAATCCTTTTCTTAAATATTCGCTCGAAATTGCGCGTACGCATAATCCGAATTTGCTTTTAAAAATATAATCAGGGTACGCGAACGCATCCCTAATTGCGCAAAATACTTGTAATGGTATTATGGATTTTCCACAAATTGTTTATTATATTCATATATTTTTTATGTGAAAATCATGAGAACTCCCATTTTAGAGGCCTTTAAATTCTTTGAAAAGAATTCACAATCTATTAAAGGTTGCCCGTCGATTATAATTTCCGAGTATAAATTATATTCATTCCAACTATTCAAATTCAAAGAACAGAATAAAAATATGATTAATACTATTTTTAACAAATATAACATATATATATATATATGCCAAAGAATGAATTGTATATGAAACTGAAAATGAATTATAAAGGAAAGAATATTTTTCAAGAACTTTTATTATTTTTATTTAGTGCAAGTTCTATTCATAATTACCATTGATATAAAGTTTTGCAATTTGTGTTCGTACATCTCATCTTATTCTCATATACTTGTTTTAATCTTAATAGACGAAATTAATTTAATTAATTATGCCTATGATTGAGTTAGGATAGATATATATATATAATCAAACCAATTTGATTCTCAATCTATGTGAATTATTACTAACTATTAACTTTCACATTGTATAAGTTCCTAAGCCCTTTATTATTAAGAAAGAGAACAAGTCTAGTTGACTTAATAAAATGATATTGCATACAATATTACTTACCATATTTGACATCGTGAACATAACGGATTATACTAACGCGTCTTTCAACTATAGATTATGAACACAACCAATGTTATGCCAAAAGATAGCAAATTGCAACCAATCATCATCTAGCTTTAAACAACAACTAATTAACTAACAAAATAAACTAATAGCATATTTTCCTTGATATTTCCATATTATGCTATACCTATCTAACAATACCATAAAGTGTAAATAAAAGCCAACTTTCTGCCATGCTTCCTATTTACACAACTCAAAGATAACTAAACTAATGAAATTTCAACATGGATAACATTATTACAAAGTTTTTATATGAATTTAAAAATAAGACAATTAACTTGTAGCTGTCAAGTCGAACTCACTACTGGTTATCCAACATGAAACCAAAGCTGAAATTTAAATGTTTAAACTTAAACGATAGAAGGCAGTATTACAATTTAAAATTCATTTATTTGTCATGTTGAATCTCTTTCCAACATAGAATTTAAGAGATATGTACCTGAAAATGAAGGTAGAAGGAGTGAATTTCAGCAGTTGCAACAGTAACAAAGTCAGCAGAATAGCAGTATTTAGCAAGTCTGAACCAAACCCGTTAACGCAGATGAACAGTGACAGTAACTTGAGGAAAATTTCAGATTCAGACTGAATAGTATCCACAAAAACAAACAACGGACAGATTCTAGAAGGATAACATTTTTTCAGATTTTTAGTTTCTTCCTGTTTCGGATTCCTATTTCTGATTTTTCTGTTTCTGTTTTCTTCAATCTCACACTCTCTTTTTCTTCTTAGAATCTCCTGTTAAAATCTGATTTCTTTTTCTTTTCAAATCAGATTTTTCTCTTCCTATTTTTTCTGTCTTTCCAAAACTCTCTCTAAGCTCTCAAAAACTCTGTCTGAAAACTGATCAATCAGATTTTTTTTTCTCTTTCAAAATCTGAGTCTCTCCACCCTCCTCAAGTCAGTCCCCATTCCCCCCTCTTATACAGGTCTGCCTGGACCCCTTTTATCTTTTAAAAACAGAAAATTTCCATTAAAAATCTGTTTTTCCACTTTAAATCCCATTAAGCTAACTTTTCCCTAATTTTCAGCAACCCATTACCCTTTGTTTCCCATTACCCCATTAAATTAAAAGCCACTAACACTCCACTATCAGCACACTACTATCCTCACTGTTTCATTACCAGTAGTACCCCTGAAAGCTTACTGTTATTACTGCCCTCAAGGAAATCAGAATCTGATACAAAATAGATTTTAAAAATTGTTCAAAATCGATTATCCTTCTGAATTAAACAGCTATAACCAATCCTATCAAGTTCTGGACTGAATCTTGACTGAGAATGCACTTTTCTAACACAATGGTATCTAACCAACATTTGTGAAATTGAAATTAAACCTAATATCACAACAAATTATACTGAATTCAACATAGCAAGTCAAACTGAATTTCAGCATTGAACTAAGATCAAACATACACAGGAGCATTGTCAATATACTGACAATGCCCTGTTCAGAAAACAACATATACAACATACATTTGAATTCACTGATTCGCAAACAAACATGATTTAATTGACGAGTATTAATAAGTTGACTATTTACAACATTTGTCCATAATCAGTCTAAAAACAAAAAAAAATAGACTGTTTCAATCAGCATTATCATAAATGAGAATTCATAATATAACTAATCGACGAACTTAATCGAGTCGATTACTTACATTGTGAATAATCACAACCAACAGAAACAGTTTCATATTTTGATCATATAGACGAGTATGATACAGTATAACAACAAAAGATGGGAAAATTACAGACTAATGAAACAAACATAAAATACACGTAGAATACACACAAAAAAATAGAAAAAATACCTCTGAATCTTCAAATTTATTCAGGCACAGACTCAACTTGAATTCAGACATTTTTGAGGCTGAACAGACTTTATTCGAAGTATTCTCAGTTGAGAATACCTCGATTAAAGTCTATTAGACCTCAATCCTTCACTCGAATCAGAAAAATTCCAAGATTGGAAAATTTTTAGGATTTCAGGTTCTTGGATCTTAAATCCGAACATTTCCGGGCTGATTCGAAGGGAACCAAAGATGACACAAAGGTGAGGGGAGCCTAGGGGTCATTTGGTGTCATTTTAGAACAAGTCTGAGTTTGTTCTTGTTTGGTCCAAATCTTCAAAAGAAGATTCGAGAAGCTCGGAAGTGATTCGAGCCAAACAAGCAACAGATCCATACCTAGGGTGGTTAGGGGAAGTTATGGTGTCGATTTGGGGCTGTTAGGTTTAGATCTGAGTTTGGCTCGAATCTTCAAATGAAGATTCGAGAACCTTCAGGAAGATTCGAGCCAAGAGGCTAACATATTCGGATAGAGGGTGTTCAGGGGGTTCTAGGGTGTTATTTTGGTGACCGGCGGCGTTGATGCCGCCGGGTTTCAGGCGGTGGGGAATAAGGGCGGCTAGGGTTAGGGGGGTCTGAGGAAGGTGATGATGAACAGTGGAGAGGGGGGTTTAGTTAGGGGGGCCAGGGTGAGGATTATGGGCTTCTATAGGGACGGGGTGGGTTGATGCTGACCGTTAGATCTAGTAGGATGAGTGGTCAGGATTTATTCACTTAACCAAACGATGTCGTTTGGCTTAAGTTTGGGGGAAAGGGGTCAGCCCGGGGGTGATATGGATCGGGTTTGGATGAGTTCCTGAGGCCGTTGGATCAAGATAGATGAACGGTTCAGATCTGACAGCGTAAAACGTTGTCGTTTCGTTTAAGCAATGGCTGAACTGGACCGTTTGATTGAAACAAATCAAAGGCCCAGATTTGAAGTGCCCATACGGCGTCGTTTGGATTTGGTGGTATTGGATCGGACCTGGGGTTTGTTTGGACTGGGCTGTGGAGGGTTAACTTGATTTGGGCCTGGAATTTAATCCAGGTCCGATTTTGTATATATATATATATATATTTTCATTTTTTCTAATTTAAATTTCTAATTTTAATTATAAAACAATTTTAACTTCACAAAAATATATTAATTACTCTATAACAATTATTTAACACATAGACAAAACATCAAACACACAGTGGAAAATAGAACTATTGCATATTTTTTTGTGATTTTATTTAAATTATCTTTTAAATGCATAATTAAATCCTATATGCATGCAACATGTATTTTATTTTATTTTTCATTTTATTATGACAAAGTAAACATTTATGGACATAACACAAATATTTAACACCACGCAAATTCAAAAATTACGCAGTAAAAGAAATTTATTTTATTTTTTAATTTATTTTGGAGTAGTTTTCGTAAAGGCAAAAATCACGTGCTCACACCGTTATATTCTCTATACGTACTATTCCTGCTTTAACTAGTTAATTCTTCATGTTAAACAAGTTTTATTATGTTTTTCCCTGTTTTGGATATTGGTTGAGCATTGACTCAAATTGAGATTTATATTGTGAAGTTAAATGTTGAAACGAGGTTGGTTATTGCTGATTCCCTTGCCGGGTTGTTATTGTTTCTATTGTTTGGGTGAGGAATAGTGTAAAGCACGAAGGGTGATGTCGTGCACGATATTGTGAGTGAGTTGTTAATGCACGAAGGATGATGTCGTGCCATATTCTGTAAGTGTTAATGCACGAAGGGTGATCTCGTGTCAGGATTATGAGAGAGTTAATGCACGAAGGATGATGTCGTGCCGTTTCTATTGTTTCTTATGGTGAAGGCGAGAGTAAAAGCACGAAGGGTGATGTCGTGCACATGTTGCTATGTTATTATTTTCGTTGGCTCAAAGCATAATATTTACTTTGTTTCTTTACTGTATTATTTCTAGAACTTGATATTTTCCCTCAGCATGATTTTCCCCTTTCTCGTTATTATCTGTTAAATTTTTATTATTATTATCTTTCCGTATATGGTTTAATTGCACAAGTTTATATTGTTGACATGTCTTAGCCTCATCACTACTTCGCCGAGGTTAGGCTCGGTACTTACCAGTACATGGGGTCAGTTATACTAATACTGCACTCTGCACTTTCTGTGCAAATTTCGGTGCCAAACCTTGTGAGTAGAGTTAGATTACTGCATTCAGTCCATCAGGAGATCAAGGTTGATCTGCCGACGTTCGCAGACACTGGAGTCCCCTTCCCTCTATCTTAGTATTCTTGTCTCTTTTCATTTTGAGAACAGATGTATTTCTTTTAAACCAGTATTTGTAGAAAATTCTTAGAAGTTCATGGATTGTGACACCAGATCTTTTGGGTAGTCGTGTATTAGAGTTTTAAACTGTTATAAAAAAATTCTGCACTTTATATTTGTTTTGTTTTAATTATTGTTAATCATTGTTATGGCTAATGTTTAATATATTAGAACTGTATCTATTGGCTTGCCTAGCATTCTAAGAGTTAGGCGCCATCACGATCCCGACGGAGGGATATCCAGGTAGTGACAAGTTGGTATCAGAGCACTAGGTTGCCTAGGTCTCACAATTCACGAACAAGCTAGGTAGAGTCTGAGGGATCAGTATGGAGGCATCTGTGCTTATCCCCCAGAGGCTACAGAGTTTAGGAACAACTTCACTTCTATTCTTCCCCGTCATGCGATTTGATTTTTCAATGCTAATTGAACTTCTACTTTGTTCTTTCGTAGATGGCGAGAACACGTATCACTTCATCAGCTGATCAACAGCCCGAGCCCCTAGTGGCAGCTCCTACGAGGGGGCAGAGGATGAGGCCAAGGCCGTGCTAGAGGCCGAGGCAGGGGCGGGGCTCAACCCAGAGCTCGAGCAGCAGCACCAGCGGCGAAGCCTCAGGTAGAGTTTGAGGAGGAGGCTCCAGCCTAGACCGTTCCAGCAAGGCCAGCTCAGGTTCTAGAGGGGTTCATCGCTACTCCGATACTTCGGGATGCTTTGGTCTGTCTAGTGGGCCTTATGGAGAGCGTAGCTCAGACTGGCACATTTCCTATAGCACTAGCCGTCTCTCAGGCTGGGGGATCCCAGACTCCCGCTACTCACACTCCGGAGCAGATGGCTCCTAAGTTTCAGACTCCAGCAGCTCAGCCAGTTGAGGTAGTTTCACCGGGTATTGTAGCACAGACCGACGATGGATCAACTATGTCTTCTGAGGCCATGTAGAGATTGGATAGGTTTACCAAGATTTTCACCACTACTTATTGTAGTACATCTTCAGAGGATCTCCAGGACTATCTGGACAGTTGTCACAAGGTATTGTGGAACATGGGGGTAGTGGAGACCAATGGGGTCAACTTTGCTGCTTTATGTCTGTCAGGTTCCGCCAAGAAATGGTGAAGGGATTTTTGTTTGGCTAGACCAACTGGGTCACCTGCTTTGACTTGGGATCAGTTCTCTCAGCTATTTTTGGAGAAGTTTCTTCCTATCACTCAGAGAGGACTATCGCAGGCGGTTCAAGCATCTTCAGCAGGGTTCTATGACTGTCACTCAATACGAGACCAGATTTATTGATTTGGCATGTCATGCTCTTCTTATACTTCCCACTGAGAGAGAGAGAGAGAGTGAGGAGGTCCATTGAGGGACTCGCTCATCCTATCAGATTGCAGATGGCTAAGGAGACGGGGAGCGAGATTTCTTTTCAGGAGGTGGCTGTGGTTAGGCGAGTTGAGGCAGTTCTAGCTCAGAGGAGCGGTCAGGGGTCTGACAAGAGGCCTCGTCATTATGGTGTGTTCAGTGGTGCCTCATCTGGAGGTAGGGATTCTCTTGGTAGGGGCCATCCTCCCAGGCCATTTCATTCAGCACTTCAGGCTTCTCACGGTGGTCCAAATGGTCGTGGCCCTCATATGCAGTATTCTGATCAGCTTCCTTACAGTGCACCACCAGCTCCTATTTGTGCACCTCTTCTCCAGAGTTTTCAGGGTGGTTACGTAGGCCGTCAGAGTCAGTTTTAGGGTCAGCAGTCCTAGCAACTGAGGTCTTGTTATACTTGTGGCGATCCGAGGCACATTGCTAGATTTTGCCCTCGAGCATCGAGCTTTTCTCAGCATCAGGGTTCTCGTGCCATAGTTCCGGCACCGGATGTTCCACCGCCCGCTCAGCCATCTAAAGGTAGGGGTCAAATAGCTATAGGTGGAGGTTGAGGTATTAGAGGCAGAGGTCAGGTAGCTAGAGGTTGAGGCTAACCAGCAGGAGGTCATCCCAGAGATGTAGTTTAGAGTGGTGGGGCCTAGACCCGATGTTATATTTTCCCAACCAGGCTTGAGGCTGAGGTATTCGATGCCGTTATCATAGGTACGATTTTAGTTTGCAGTAGGGATGCTTCAGTTCTATTTGATCCAGGGTCTACATACTTCTATGTGTCATCTTATTTTGCTATGTATCTAGTTGTGCCTCGTGATTCTTTGAGTGCTCCTGTAGATGTGTCCATACCGGTGGGTGATTCTATTATTGTAGATCGTGTCTATCGCTCGTCTGTGGTTATTATTAGGGGTCTTGAGACCCGTGTAGATCTCCTACTTCTTGATATGGTCAATTTTGATGTCATTTTGTCACCTTATCATGCCATATTGGACTGTCACGCCAAGACCGTGACTTTAGCCTTGCCAGGGTTGCCTCGATTGGAGTGAAGAGGGACTCCTGATCATTCTACTAGCAGGGTTATTTCTTATATGAAGGCTCGGCATACGGTCGAGAAGGGGTGTTTGGCTTATTTAGCTTATGTTTGTGATTCCAATGCGGATGCTCCTTCCATGGATTCTGTACCAGTTGTTCGTGAGTTTCCAGAGGTATTTCTTGCAGAGGTGTCGGGGATGCCACCTAACAGGGATATTGACTTTTGCATTGATTTGGCGTCGGGCACTCAGCCCATTTCTATTCTACCATACCGTATGGCCCCGCTAGAGTTGAAAGAATTGATGGGGCAGTTGCAAGACTTGCTTGATAAGGGCTTCATTAGGCCCAATGTATCACCTTGGGGTGCTCCAGTGTTGTTTGTAAAGAAAAAAGATGGATCAATGAGGATGTGCATAGATTATCGGCAGTTGAACAAAGTCATCATTAAGAACAAGTTTCCATTGCTGAGGATTGATGATTTATTTGATCAGCTTCAGGGTGCCAAGGTGTTTTCAAAGATCGATTTGAGGTCTAGCTACCATCAGTTGAGGATTAGGGCATCCGATGTCCCTAAGACAGCTTTCCGCACTCGGTATGGGCATTGTGAGTTTCTAGTGATGTCATTTGGGTTGACAAATTCCCCAGCAGCGTTCGTGGATTTGATGAACCAAGTGTTCAAGCCCTATTTGGATTCCTTCGTGATTGTTTTTATTGATGATATCTTGATCTACTTACGTAGCTGAGAGGAGAATGAGCAGCATCTTTGAGTCATTCTTCAGACTCTGAGGGATAGTCAGTTATATGCTAATTTTTCGAAATGTGAGTTTTGGTTGAGTTTAGTTACATTCTTGGGTCATGTTGTATTAGCAGAGGGTGTTCAGGTGGATCCTAAGAAGATTATGGAAGTCAAAGACTGTCCTAGACCCACATCAGCTACAAAGATCCGGAGTTTCTTAGGTTTGGCGGGTTATTACCACCGATTTGTGGAGGGGTTTTCATCTATAGCAGCCCCGATGACCAGGCTGACCTAGAAAGGTGCCTCGTTCAGATGGTCGAACGAGTGTGAGGCGAGCTTTCAGAAGCTCAAGACAGCTTTGACTACGGCACTGATGCTGGTATTGCCCACGGGTTTAGGGCCCTATATAGTATACTATGACGAATCTCGTGTTGGACTTGGTGCAGTGTTGATGAAGAATTGCAAGGTTATTGAATATGCTTCGCGGCAGTTATAGATTCACGAGAAGAATTATCCAGTTCATGACTTGGAGCTAGTAGCCATTGTTCACGTGCTGAAGATTTGGAGGCATTATTTATATGGCGTGTCGTGTGAGGTGTTCATGGATCATAAGAGTTTGCAATATTTATTCAAGCAGAAGGAGCTCAATTTGAGGCAAAGGATGTGGTTAGAGCTATGGAAAGACTATGATATCACCATCTTGTATCCTCCCGGGAAGGCCAATGTGGTGGCTGATGTTTTGAGTAGGAATTCAGCTAGTATGGGCAGCCTTGCATATATTCCAGTAGGTGAGAGACCGCTTGCATTAGATGTTTAGGCTTTGGCCAATCAATTCGTGAGGTTGGATCTGTGTTCTAGCTTGTACAATCGCTCGGTCTTCCTTATTTGAGCGTATCAGATATCGGTAGTATGATGACCCTCATTTGTTAGTCCTTAGGGACATAGTGCGGCACGGAGATGCCAAGCAGGTTATAGTTGGAGATGATGAAGTTTTGAGGATGCAGGGTCGTATTTGTGTAATATGGATGGACTTCGTGAGTTGATTCTAGAGGAGGCCCATAGTTCCCAGTACTTTATTCATTCAGGCACCGCCAGGATGTATCAGGACTTCCGGCAACATTATTTATGGAGGAGGATGAAGAAGGATATTGTTGCATATGTAGCTCGGTGTTTGAATTGTCAGCAGGTAAAGTACGAGAATTAGAGACCTAGTGGTTTGCTTCAAAAGAATGAGATTCCTGAGTGGAAGTGGGAGCGTATCACCATAGATTTCGTTGTTGGGTTCCCACGGACTAAGAGGAAGTTCGATGCAGTATGGGTTATTGTGGATAGGCTGACTAAGTCAGTGCATTTCATTCATGTGGCAGTTTCCTATTCTTCGGAGCAGTTGGCAGAGATTTATATCCGTGAGATCATTCGTCTCCATGGTGTGCTCATGTATATCATTTCTAATCGAGGTACGTAGTTTACCTCGCATTTATGGAGGGCAGTTCAGGTGAGTTGGGTACACGGGTCGAGTTGAGCACAGCATTTCATCCTCAGACAGACGGACAGTCTGAGCTTACTATTCAGATTTTGGAGGATATGCTCCACGCCTGTGTTATTGATTTTGGAGGTTCTTGGGATACATTCTTGCCATTAGTGGAGTTTGCCTACAACAACAGCTATCAGTCGAGTATCTAGATGGCTCCCTATGAGGCTCTATATGGTAGGCGGTGTCGATCGCCGGTTGGGTGGTTTGAACTGGGGGAGGCTCGGTTGTTGTGTACAAATTTGGTACAGGATGCCTTGGATAAGGTTAAGATCATTCAGGATAGACATCGTACAGCTCAGTCCAGCCAGAAGAGTTATGCCGATCGTAAGGTTTGTGATGTGGCATTCATGGTCGGAGAGCGAGTGTTGCTTCAGGTGTCGCCCATGAAGGGCGTGATGAGATTCGGGAAGAAGGGCAAGTTAAGCCCTAGGTTCATCGGGACCTTTGAGATTCTTGATCGAGTGGGAGAGATGGCTTACAGACTTGTGTTGCCGCTAGGTTTATTAGCTGTACATCTAGTGTTTCATGTGTCCATGCTTTGTAAGTATCATGACGATCCATCCCGCATATTAGATTTCAACACTGTTCAACTAGACAAGGATTTAACCTATGAGGAGGAGCCTGCAGCCATTTTAGACAGGCAGGTTTGTAAATTGAGATCGAAGAGTTATCCTTCGGTTCCTGTGCAGTGGAAAGGTCAGCCTGTTAAGGCAGCTACTTGGGAGTCCGAGTCTGATATGCAGAACAGATATCCCCATCTTTTCTCTAGCTCAGGTACTTTTCTATGTCTGTTCGAGGACGAACAGTTGTTTTAGAGGTGGAGAATGTGATAACCCAAAAGGTCATCTCGTGTTTTAGAACCCAATTCGGGGTTTCGAGGCCTTCAAGACCTCATTATATTTCTCCTCGATTTGCATGCACAGTTTGGGCACGTTTTCGGAAAGACTTTATGTGAAAATTTGAGAAAATATTAAGTTTTGCCTTTAAAATCGATTTAAGTTGACTTCGATCATCATTTTGAGTAAACGAACCTGGACCCGTATTTTGACGGTCTCGGAGGGTCCGTAGAAAAATATGGGACTTGAGCGTATGCCCGGAACTGAATTCCGAGGTCCCTAGCTCGAGAAATGAATTTTTGAAGAAAATTGTTAAACTGAAAATATAGTGGTTTTTAAAAATTGAATAATGTTTGATCTTGTTGGTATCGGGCCTGTATTTTGGTTTCGGAGCACGGTACAGGTTTAATATGGTATTTAAGTCATGTCCGTGAAATTGGTGAGAAACAGAGTTTATATGACGTGATTCGGACCCTCCTCGGTTGTGAAAATAGAAACTTAAAGTGTTCTTGAGAATTCCATTGATTTTGATGCTAAATCTGTAGTTTTAGGTGTTATTTTAGCGATTTGATCACACGAGCAAGTCCGTATGATGTTTTAAGACTTGTGTGCATATTTGGTTTGGAGCCCCGGGGGCTCGGGTGAGTTTTGGATAGGCAGAGAAGTTTTAAACCTAGAAGAACCTGTTGTATTGCTATTTCTGGTATGCCGGTACTTTGTGCTTCGTGTTCGCGAAGCAACTCTCGCGAACACTAAGTGCAACCTGGACTGGGGAGGAAATTGTTCTTTGTGAACGCGAAGCCATGATCGTGAATGTGGAGCACTAGGGGGTTGTTCTTCGCGAACGCCGAACTCGTAGAGTAAAAAGGAGGTGGGTTAGGAATCTCTGAGTTGTTCTTTGCAAACGCGGTCCAAGGCCCGCGAACGCGATGGTCGAGGGGGAAAGATCATCGCGAACGTGAAGGTCTTTCTGGCCGCAATGCTTCGCGAAAGCGATAGGCCCTTCGCGAACGCGAAGAAGGCCTGTCCATTGTTTTAAAAACAGAATCAAAAACGAGAATTGGTCATTCTTTCATATTTTCAAAACCAAGGAAGCTTAGAAGCGATTTTCAAGAGACAAGTTATTCCCCAAAGTGTTGGTATATGATTCTAAACCACTTTCTTTCAATTACCCATTGTATTTCATCAACTTTCATCCAAAAATTTTGTTCTTTAAAGGTAGAAATTAGGGATTTTAGGAGAATTGGGGAGTTTACAAATTTGGGAATTTAGACCTCGATTTGGGGTCGGATTCCGAAATTAATTACATATTTGGGCTCGTGGGTGAATGGGTGAATGAGTTTTGGTCCGAACCTCGAGTTTTGACCAAGCGGGCCCGGGGTTGATTTTTGATTTTTTAGGGAAAAGTTTGGGAAAACTAAATTTGTGCATTGTAGTTGATTCCCTTAGCAATAATTGTTGATATTGAATTAATTGTGGCTAGATATGAGTGGATTTGAGGTGGAATCTAAAGGAAAAGCGGTATTTGAGGCTTGAGTTTGGCCGTGGAATCGAGATAAGTGTCGTGGCTGACCTTAGCTTGAGGGATTAGGTGTTGTTTCCTTATTTGCTATGTGTTTAGTTGTTGAGTACGACGTACAGGTGACGTGACGAGTTGAGATTTATATTGTGAAGTTAAATGTTGAAACGAGGTTGGTTATTGTTGATTCCCTTGCCAGGTTGTTATTGTTTCTATTGTTTGGGTGAGGAAGAGTGTAAAGCACGAAGGGTGATGTCGTGCACGATATTGTGAGTTAGTGTTAATGCACGAAGGGTAATGTCGTTCCATATTCTGTGAGTGTTAATGCTCGAAGGGTAATATCGTGCCAGGATTATGAGAGAGTTAATGCACGAAGGATGATGTCGTGCCATTTCTATTGTTTCTTATGGTGAGGGCGAGAGTAAAAGCACGAAGGGTGATACCGTGCACATGTTGCTATGTTATTATTTCCGTTGGTTCAAAGCATGATATTTACTTTGTTTCTTTATTGTATTATTTCTAGAACTTGATATTTCCCCTTAGCATGATTTTTGCCTTTCCCATTATTATCTGTTAAAATTTTGTTATTATTATCTTTCCGTATATGATTTAATTGCACAAGTTTATATTATTGTCGTGTCCTAGCCTCATCACTACTTTATCGAGGTTAGGCTCGTCACTTACCAGTACATGGGGTCGGTTGTACTGATACTGCACTCTACACTTTCTGTGCAGATTTCGGTGTTGGACCTCGTGAGTAGAGTTCGGTTGCTGCCTTCAGTCTATCAGGAGACCCAAGGTAGATCTGCCGGCGTTCGCAGACCCTGGAGTCCCCTTCCCTCTATCTTAGTTTTCCTGTATCTTTTCATTTCGAGAACAGATGTATTTCTTTTAAACCAGTATTTGTAGAAAATTCGAAGTTCATGGATTGTGACACCAGATCTTTTGGGTAGTCGTGTATTAAAGTTTTAAACTGTTATAAAAAAATTTTGCACTTTATATTTGTTTTGTTTTAATTATTGTTAATCATTGTTATGGATAATGTTTAATATATTAGACCTGTATCTATTGGCTTGCCTAGAATTCTAAGAGTTAGGCGTCATCACGATCCCAATGGAGGGAAATTTGGGTTGTGATAGAGGAGGAGGAAATTGGAGTCTGTCAAAGAGATACAAATCAAATTGAACAAAGCAACAATCGGATGAAGACAAGAAGAAAACTAGATAAAAAATAAATCTTTTACAGAATTGACGTTGTGATAAGAAGATCTAAACTTCCTAGAAAAATACATTCAACCATGATGATATACATAGATATACACCACCTCAAACACACATATTTTCTTTTTAACAATTAAAAAAGAATAGGGAAGAAGACTAAGAACAAAATTGGAGTCTTCCAAAGAGATACAAATCAAATCGAACAAAGAAACAATCGTATGAAGACAAGAAGATAATTAGATAAAAAACAAATCTTTTTACAGAATTGTTGTTGTGATGATAAGTTCTAAACTTCTTAAAAAATGCATTCCTCAACCATTACAACTTACCAAACATTATCAAAGAACAAATGCCCTTCCAAATCCAGATTGAAGAAGAAAATTTGCTAAATTAAAGAAGAAGAAAAAAAAAATTGAAGAAGAAACTGGGAGAAGAAATACGGGGAGAGAGAAGAAAAAATATGGGGAACGAGAATAATAAGAAACTAGGGTTATTTAGGATTTGGCTATTTGATGCCAATTTTTGGGGGTTATCTTTGCCAAACCTAATATAAGGCTAAAATATTTCCAATTTTCTTTATATGTTGTCATTCCAAGTCATTTTTTTCAAATTATTTCCAATTTGGCCTAGTTCACTAGTTTCCCGATTTAGTTATATTCGTTTTTCACACAGTAACCAAGTGCAAAAAAAAATCACCTTTTTCCTTACCATTCCTCTACCACCACATAGTAGTACCATCACATCACTACTACTATTAACACTACCTTATCCTCCAGTCATTAAAACACCATCAGAATCCCACTGAAATCACCAAATTTGAAAGATGACCTTAAAATCTACCATTCTTGAGCTTGAAACTCTTAGATCTAAAAATCGAAATTCGAAAAGTGTTGTAATCCATAGTAAGTGTTCAAAAATCCTGTTGTAATGAACTATATACTAAACCTTGATTTCTTTTGGGTTGATTTGAAGAGTTGCTACTTGAAATTTTGAGTTTATGCATTTGACGAAGACAAACTAGTCTGGTGTATAGTTGCGTATATCTCACTGTATATTTATGTATTTTGCCTGTATATCTTTATATATCTCTCATATAAAATCGTACATCTCCTGCATATCATGTACCTTTATGATATCCATGAAAATGAGTGTAACATAAAATGATTACCCGAAATACACTTGTGATATACAAATGTCGTAACGATGTTTCAATTTTAGCCCTTAATTTTGACTTCAAACCAGTCCAAATCACATCCAATCTTTCTTAAATTTTATATATAGCTTCATTCAAGTACTTCCAACGAATTTCAACCACACCCACTCAAAAAATAACTACTAAATGTGATTGTTAGGATAGTCACATGTAAATATTTTTCAATTGTTTTACATTTCTGATATCCCAATCCATAAACCTCAACATTTGACCCAAACGCCCATCTCATTAAAGGGAGTGAGCTCTTCAAGGTTATGGGTTGCTAGTATTATCATATTCTACAGAGTTTTTGTCAAATTCAGAGATTAACTATGAGCATAGATTGCCATTGATATGACACCTTGAGCTCGAAAGACAAATGAGAGATTGAGTTGTGAAAGAGAAGAAGCTTCTGGACAAATAAAATGAGGAAATGAAGAGTAACTTGTATTCATTTGCTATGTTTCTTTTATATACACATGTGTGATCGGAAAAGAAAATATCTAATTGACTAATGCTAACACCTAATTACAGAAGTACCCCTATGATAGCTACTACTCTCCCTCAAGTTGGAAGTGAGGTACTCACAACCAACTTGCTAAGAATATTAGTGTGCTTAATCCCTGTTAAGGCCTTGGTTAATATGTCTTCCAATTGATCATGTGTGGAAATGTCGTGGAGGCTGATTAGTCCCTCATGTAGCTTATCCCTTATAAAGTGACAATCCACCTCTATATGCTTTGTACGCTCATGAAACACAGGGTTTCTTGCCATATGCACTGCAGGTTGGCTATCACAGAAGACAAAGATAGGATGTGGACAAGGCACTATAAGCTCTTCCAGCAATCTCTTAACTCAGATCAACTCGCCAACTACCTTCCTGATAGACCTATATTCTGCTTCTGCAGAGAACAAGGACAATTTCTCTTGTTTCTTCAATTTCCAACTAATTGGACTATCACCAAGCAAGACAATGTAACCACTCACTGATTACCATGAATCAAGGCATACTTCACAGTTTGAATCATAGAAAGAATTTATTGTACAATCTGAACTATTGGAAAGGAAGATTCTCAATGCTGGATCATTTTTAAGGTACCATAGAACATGTATGGTAGCCCTGAGATGTGGCTCTCTGGGAGCGTACATAAACTGGCTTAAGTGTTGTACACTATAAGCAATATCCAAGCTTGTATTGGTCATGAAGTTAAGTTTCCCAACCAATTTCCTGTAGTGTGTAGGATCAGGCAATAGAGATCCCTCATCGACCTTTAATTTGATGTTGCAATCAAGAGGAGCAGCAATTGTAGTATATTAATTGGCATACTCCTTTAATAGGTCTGTAGTGAAATTCCTTTTTGATATGAGAACCTCGCCATCTTTATAAAATACTTCTAATTCCAAGAAATAGTGCAACCTTCCTAGATCTTTGATCTTGAATTGATCATGTAGAAAGATCTTCAGTGCTTTAATTTCTTCAAGGTCCATGCCTGTAAGTATCACATCATCTACATAGACTGCCACAAAGACAACCGAAGTGCCATCCCTTTTATAGAACAGTGAATAATCATTCACTAAATGTGTGAAACGCCTTATACATAATGACTTACTTAGTTTATCATACCATTGCCTGCTTGCTTGCTTTAGTCCATACAAGGACTTGTTCAACTTGCAAACCACATTCGAGACTTCAACCTCTAGACCCTATGGAACCTCTATGTACACCTCCTCATATAAATATCCATGCAAAAAAATATTATTTACATCCAGTTGGAAAAGATCTCATCCTCTCGTGACTGCTATGTTGATCAAGGTCCTCACAGTTGTCATATTGACGAGCGAAAAAAATATCTCAGTGTAGTCTATGCTAGCTTGCTGCATGTATCCCTTTACCACAAGCCTTGGTTTGAATCTTTCAATACTTCCATCTGCTTTGTGCTTGATTTTGTACACCCATTTGCACCCTATTACTTTCTTACCTACAGGCAATTGCACTAGATCCCAAGTGTGGTTAGCATATAAAGCCTCAAACTCCCATTCCATTGATGCTTGCCATGAGCTGCCTCCTCATAACAACATGGCTCACAATCATGGGAGATGTTTCTCGTCACATGTTGACTGTCCTTACTCAATACAGTAAAAGAAATGTGCTGGTGTTTAGCAAAAAGTGCATTAAGTGAACTGGTGTGTGTTGTATTGTTTTTCAGGTTTAGCAAAGAATAAACATATTCATTGAGGTAAGTGGGTGTTTTAACTATTTTGGATGGAATCATAGGCACTACATGTGAAGATGTGTGAATATAAGAATGATCAGAAGTATTTGGGTGGTATGCTGAAGTTTCAGTTCTACTTTGGTCAATAGTTTCAGGTCTATAAAGGAGTACTGGTGACAGAACTTGGTGAGGTCCTAGTTTGTTGTTAACAATAACTTGAAGTATCAGGCATATGATTCATACAAGTAGAGTCTAAATGTAGTGATGGCAAGACACAAGGAAAAGATGCATGGTTGGAAGGAATAACAAAAGGAAAAATATGTTCATTAAACTGGACATCCCTAGAAATGTGTATCCTCTTGGTGGCCAAATCTAGTACCTTGTAACATTTTGTACCAAAAGGGTATCCCAAAAAGACATGATATTAGGTTCTTGATTCAAACTTATCTTTGTGAGCTTTGAGAACAGTAGGATAACATAAGCATCCAAAGCTTTTGAGATGTGAATAGGTTGGTTTTCTTTTGTAAAGGACCTCAAAAGGACATTTGTTGTTAAGGACTATGGAGGGCAGTCTATTTATCTAGTAGGTGGATGTAAGAATTCACTCTCCTAATACTTAATAGGTAATTTGGAATGGTATAATAAGGCTCTTGCAGTCTCAAGTAACTATTTATGTTTTATTTCCACTGCACTATTTTGTTGTGGTGTATATGGACAAGTCTTTTGGTGCATAATGCCCTTTGATTGAAAAAATATGAGGGTTCATTATTAACAAACTCCAGCCCAATATCAGATCGTATGGACTTAACAGACCAATTAAACTGATTTTCTATCATGAACACAAAGGCTTTGATAACTTGAAGTGTGTTACTTTTGCTGCTTAACAGGTGTGTCCAGGTTGACCTACTAAAGTCATCAACCAAGGCTAAGAAATACTTATAGTTTTCATGTGTGGTTGCATGATATGGTCCCCACAAGTCCATATGCACCACTTTAAAAACTTCTGGGGAAATGGAAATCTCGTTTGTCTAGTCATGGGACAAATTGAACGCAAAAGGGTTGTTTAGGTGAAAAGGTTACAGGAAGGGAAGGGAAACTCTTCATTTTCACAAAAACGATACATGGCCTAATCTATTATGCCACAGATAATCAACACAATTTCCTTGAGATGAAGAATGAAATGAAGATGAACATGTATTAACAGGACAAAAAGTTACAGAACATGATAGATCTTAAATATTCTTGCCTTATGTTTTGATGATCTAACAAACTTACTGTTAAGAACAAGATAGGGAACCTGATCTACTTGGATTGCTGCATCACTTTAAATGGATCCCAGCTAAAGGTGAACTGTTACAGCTTCAGGAGCTAGGAACCAAAACAAAGACCTAATGCTCTTGTGGTTTCCTTATAGCAGTACAAAGTCATTTGGACACAGCTGGAAGTGAAGTGACTGATGGCACTGTTTCTGCCGCACTGCATTACACTGTCATCCCACTCATTCTCTAACTAAACAAATTACTCACATCATTTCAAGTGATGTGATCAAGATGTACCCAATGAGCTTTATACAAAAGACATCACTAGAAGGGTTCTGTTTCTTATTCAAGCCTCTTGCCAAAAACAGAGAAATCATCCTCACAAGCTTGAAGAACAAGGTTGAACGCCACTACGGACCAGTTCCTAAAAGATAGATTGTCGTTGTCCTAGTTGAGTTGTAACCTTGTTATTGTACTTACTATATCTCCTAAACCGCTTACCTAGAAGCATTCTGATAAGGAATCCTCTTGTAAATCCGTAAACTCGTTGAGTTTATGTTGTGACTAGATTTAGTCATAAGGAAAAGTCTTTGTAATCGTAGAGTTACAAAGTGGCTTGTGGTGATAGCATCACAAGTTAGAAAAAGCCTTTGTAACTAGGATAGTCACAATGTGGCTTGTGGTAAAGGTACCACAAGTTAGTTGAGTAAATCCTTTGCAATAGGAATTATTGTAAAGTGGCGTGTAATAGGTAAGATTACAAGTTAGTGAAGTTAAAATCCTATAGGTGTAGGTCATGATTTTTTGATCCCTTTGTATGGGATTTTTCACGTAAAAAATCCTCTGCCTCATTTACTTACTGCTTTATTAAGTACTCTCAGTAGAATGTTGTAGAGGACCAGGTACTCTACTATTTGGTGGACCCATACAAACTAACAATTAGTATCAGAGTGGGTTCCTCCTATCAGGCTAACACCTAGAAAGGATCCTTATGGCAGCTCCACTAAATTTTGAAGAAGGTCAATCCATATACCGACCCCCCAAGTTTGATGGAAAATGCTATTGGTGGTGGAAAGCTAGAATGCACGATTTCATCATGGCTGAGGACTGTGAGCTATGGGATATCATTCGCGATGGTCTTTATGTTCCAATCAAGGTACTAGATGAATTCCCATTTTCAATGGAAAAAACCAGCAAAGAATACACTGAAGCAGACAAGAAAGTGATGGAAAAGAATTTTCGTGCCAAGAAAATTCTAGTATATGGATTGGAACCTAAAGAGTACGACAGAATCTCTACCTGCAACACTGCAAAGGAAATATGGGAGGCTTTGTAAATAGCTCATGAGGGAACTACACAAGTAAAACAAGATAACCTTAATACTAGTGATAGTTCCATGATGGCAGTTGAAGGCGAGGAGATTGGATATGACTCAACATTTGCTTTGATGGCTCAATCAGATGATGATGAAGACAATGGCAACGAAGAGGTAAACTTTAGGGATGTTAAGAGAAATCTGAAATCCTATTCTCCAAAAAAACTCATGTGTTTAGCTGATGTTTTAATTAATGCCTTTTGTATTCTTGCGGAGGATAAGGATTCCTTGATCCTAGAACTAGAAGAATCTGAACATACTAGAGAAGACTTAGTGGTTGCAGTTACTGATCAAAAGAAAACCATTGAAATTCTTAGAAAAGAATGATCTGTTGGCAGAAATTGCATACCAAAGGGAAACAATAGTAAAGCCATGGACTAAGTTAAAACCTGAAAGCTCTGAAAGAGGAAAGGAGATAGTTAGTGAGGAATACCTTAGGCTTGAAGATAAGGTGAAAGCGTTGAGATGTAGGATGTGTGCTGAAATTGAGAAAAATGAGCTCCTCCAAGCCAATCTAGAAAAAGTAATGAATGATCTTGAAAAGTCTATAAAGTGGACCTGGTCCTCAGAAGCTACCACTACCTTGCTCACTAATGATAGTGAAAAAGGGAAATGAGCAGGGTTCCAAAGGGAGAAAACTCCTCACAACCCTCACAGTAAGAGTGTCACTGTATCTAATAACTGGCCTTGTACCCAATGTGGGAACACTGGGCGCTTCAAGGAAGGTGTCCAGGCCAAGAATCAATCAGTTTAGAAAGACAAAGTGGCTGCTGAAACCGTGACCACAAAAGAGGGACCAGGTTCCACTCACAAAAAACGCACATTACCTGCATGGACTAAGAGAGCCCTTATCATCCTCTTGTTTACTACAAGGGACCCAAATCACTTGTGCAGGGGACAGTGAAAGGAAGTAGTCAACAATGGTTCATGGATAGTGGATGTTCGAAACACATGACTGGGAACACCACAGACTTTCTTTCACTAAAAACCCTGCAAGGAGGGAGTGTATCCTTTGGCAACGGTAAAAAGGGGTACATTCTTAGAGTAGGAAAAGTCGGAAAGTCACTCACTCATTCTACTGAAAATATGTACTATGTAAATGGACTTAAGTATAGTCTCCTGAGTGTTTCTCAAATTTGTGATAAAGGAAACAAGGTGAAATGCTTGTCCAAATTATGTACAGTCACTGACCTTGTGACAAGTGAAATAGTTCTGGTGGCCAAAAGATACAAGAACATCTATGTTGCTGATTTTGAATCTTTATAGAGTAATGATCTGAGTTTTCTGAAGGCGATTGACGATGATGCTGAACTATGGCACAAAAGACTAGGCCATGCAAGCTTTTCCCTTCTGAACAAACTAATTTAGAAGGACCTAGTCCATGGTTTGCCTATGTCACAATTCAAGATTCAAAAGTTTGTGATGCTTGTGCTAGAGGAAAACATGTAAAGTCCTCCTTTAAGTCAAAAAGAGATGTGAGCACCTCAAAGCCGCTTGAGCTCCTGCATATGGATATGTGTGGACCTATGAGGGTGCAAAGTAGAGGAGGAAAGAAATACATTTTTGTAATCGTGGGTGACTACTCTAGATTCATATGGACTCTGTTTCTCAGAACAAAAGATGAAACTATTGAAGTATTTGTGGCCTTTGTGAAGAAAATCTAGGTGAAGATGGAGTCTAGAGTTCTATGCATTAGATCAGATCATGGGACAGAATTTGACAATGTCAAATTTGATGAATTCTGTAATGAAAATAGCATCATTCACAACTTCTCAGCTCCCAGAACTCTCCAGCAAAATGGAGTAGTAGAAAGGAAGAACAGAACTCTAGAAGAAATGGCAAGAAGAATGTTGATTGACAGTGGACTTGCAAAGAACTTTTGGGCTGAAGTTGTCAACACTGCCTGCTACTTAGTGACCAGGTTCATGATCAGATCACTTCTGAACAAGACCTCGTATGAATTGTTGAATGGAAGAAAACCCAAGCTGACTCACCTAAGAACATTTGGATGCAAATGCTATGTTCTCAACAATGGAAAGGAACAGCTTGGTAAGTTCGATGCCAAAAGTGACGAAAGAATATTTCTTGGTTACTCCTCTCAAAGTAAGGCCTACAAGATATATAACAAGTGGACTCAATGTGTTGAGGAAAGTATACATGTTATTTTTGATGAATCTCATCTATCATTTGAGAAGAGTGCTAAGGAAGATCAAGATGGAGAACCCTCACTTGTTCCCAGTGAAGTCATTAACATGACAAATAGAAAAGCAGATATGATGAGTCAAGTGAAGAAGCCAAATGAAGACAATGCTGCCTCATCATCAACAGAACCAAGCCCTTCAATTACAACCATTAAAGCTGAAGAATGAGTGGTTGATACAGTTCAGGGAACTCTACTGGCACCTGAGAGAAGGACATAGGAAAATCAGCCAAACATACCTTTCTCCTCTCAGAATGAACCTCAGACGTCCAACTGGAGACATCAAAGCTCTCACCCTATAGACAACATAATCACTCCTCTAGATTTTGGAGTTCAAACCAGGTCAAGAGCCAGAAATTCACTTGCCTTCTCAGCCTTTCTCTCCTAGATAGAACCCAAAAACATCAAGGAAGCCTTGAAAGATGCAGATTGGATTACAGCCATGCAAGATGAGCTGCATCAGTTTGAGAGAAACAGTGTGTGGCACCTGGTACCCAGACCCCCAAATAGAACCATTATAGGAATCAGGTGGGTATTCAGAAACAAGCTCAATAAACATGGAATTACCATAAGGAAAGGCCACACTAGTGGTCCAAGGCTACAATCAGGAGGAAGGGATTGACTATGATGAAACATTTGCTCCAGTGGCTCGCATGAAAGCCATCAGAATTCTAATTGCCTTTGCTTCTCATATGGAATTCACCTTGTTCCAAATAGATGTCAAAAGTTCACTTTTGAATGGACTCCTTAAGGAAGAAGTCTATGTGAAGCAACCCCCAGGGTTTGAATGTCATGAGCACCCTGAATATGTGTTCAAATTTGGACAAAGCTCTATATGGGCTAAAGCAGGTTCCTCGAGCTTGGTATGAAAGATTGTCAAAATTCCTCTTAGAAAATGGTTTTAAGAGAGGGAAAATTAACAACACTCTTTTCTTAAAGAAACAAGGAAGGAACCTGCTCATTGTTCAGGTTTATATTGATGATATCATTTTTGGAGCAACAGCCGATTCTCTATGTGAAGAATTTGCAAAACTTATAGGAAGCGAATTTGAAATGAGTATGATGGGGGAATTAAACTTCTTCTTGAGTCTTCAAGTAAATAGTCCCCAAAGGGTACTTCCATTTGTCAGCAAAAATACATCAGGGAACTCTTGAAGAGGTTTGACATGGAAGCATCAAAGGTGATAGACACTCCCATTGCGATTGCCACTCGATTGGACATAGATAAAACTGGATCTCTTGTAAATCAAACAATTTATAGGGGCATCATTGGGTCTCTCCTCTATCTCACTACCAGTCGACCTGATATTGTTTTCAATGTGGGCCTGTGTGCGAGGTTTCAATCAAATCCCAAGGAATCTCACTTGAAGGCTGCCAAAAGAATATTGAGATATTTCAAAGGAACGCAGGACCTGGTGCTATATTATCCATCAGGTGACAATTTTAATCTGATTGGGTATGGTGATACAGACTATGCAGGTTATCCTGTGGATAGAAAAAGCACTTCTGGAATGGCTCACTTCTTAGGATCATGTCTTATCTCTTGGGGTACAAGGAAGCAAAATTCAGTGGCTCTTTCAACAGCTGAAGCTGAATATGTAGTTATAGCATCCTGTTGTGCTCAGCTTCTGTGGATCAAGCATCAACTGGAGGATTTTGGGATACTCAATGAGAGTGTGCCTCTTCTATGTGACAACACTAGTGCACTCAACATGGCCAAGAATCCAGTTCAACATAAAAGGACAACACATATTTATGTGAGGCATCATTTTTTGAGAGATAATATGGAGAAAGGGTTGATATGTATGAAGTTCTGCAGCATAGAAGATCAAATTGCAGACATTTTCACCAAATAACTAAGTAGGGAATAGTTTGAAAGAAACAAAGTAAAGCTAGGATTGTTGAGGCCAAATTAAGAACCTGATTCCTCTTTGGCCGGCTCGTATCCTTAAGAAATAATTGGCTCAAAGTGTTTTCTGGCCCTGTCTAAAGGAAATAATTGGCTCAAAGTGTTTTCTGGCCCTGTCTAACTCACTTCAATACCGTTGCAGGTAAACACGCAAGATGAGCATAAAAGCGATAGATGCAGTGCATGACTGATAAAAAGGATTGTTTCTTTTCAAAAAAAAAATCAAGAACCAGGTTCTTGTACTAAAGGTTAGTAGTTCTGTGCATTCTTTTTAATACACATCTTAAAAAAAGGTACAAAATACAACTGCCATGTCATCAACTTTTCAGATCCTACTGTCACGACCCTTCAATTCAAATCGTTCCATCTCCCTCTGAAACATCACAATTCTCCACGTCCAACCGTCGTTTCAGAATCGGTGCCTATTCCTCTCCCTTCATAATTATCCTTTCCTTTTAAACAAACCCTCTCTTCTGCTCTTCCTAACCATAAGCCCTACTCTAGATTCACCCAAAAGGGAAGGATTGTCACACTTCTTCTTCCAATGGCTGAGAAAACTTCCGATCTCTCTGCCTCAGCTGTAACTACCTCTGACCCATCTATGGAACCTCTCGTTTTTACTGAGCTTTCGCCACCCTCTATTACTCCTACTACTGCAGTCACACCTTCCCCAGTCTCCAAATCTCTTCCTAACTTAGAAACCCTTGAAACTGTTGTTCCGTTCTCCCCGTCGTCTGTTGTTCCCACCAGTCAAACCCTAAGTGGAGAACAAGGTCAAAGTATTGAGTTCACGGAAGGTTCTGCCATCGTTGCTGCCAATTCCATGGTTGTGGAAGCACTAGTTAAAGAAGATAAGGATTTTGTAACTGTGTTTGTAGTATCCGCTGATGGGATATTGCATGAAATCACCTCCCAGAAAAATGAGTCTCAAAGTGTGGGGGAAGAAGTGGCCATTATGGTTGTTGAAGGGGATGCAGTAGCATACACTACTGGGGCATTACATGAGGAACCTGATCCCTCTCCGGAGGACCCAGGTCAGGACTCTCATCCCCAGGACAGTGTTGTTCCTGCATTCGATGTTGTGCCCCTAGAAATTCAAGCACCTGAAATGCGATCTAGTGATTAAGAAGACCTGGACAACGTGGCCCTTGATGCATTCATAAATAAGTGAAGGGTTGTCTCCACCCCTGAGTTTGAAATCAAGCGACCTACTACCAGCATACAAGTCAAAGTGGCCTACGACTCGCACTCCAAAAGAGCAAGAAAAGTAGTAAGAAGAAAAGAAGAAAGTTGGTGAAGGATGGTGTACTTGTAAGTGATGAGGCTATCCCTGTAGTCGAGGTGGAAGATGGAACCCATGAGGAACCTGTTTCCCTTGTTAGGCGGTCATCAAAAAAGGCTGAGCCTGTTTTAATGGAGAAAGGGTCAACATCTAAGTCCAAGATGAAGGAGGTAGTGAGTGATGGGGATGTACTAGTCAAGTCCAAGGGAAAAGGCAAAGTCAGTGAAGAAAAGCTTAAGAAATGCAAGTCTTAAACTGGTGAAGAACCTAGTTCTGGGAAGAAGATGAAAAGTGAAGTCTGCCTTGGCTCTGAGCGCCTGAGGAATCAAAAAGTTTTGATGGGTCCTACGTTTGACCCAACAATCTCTGAGATGGCCGGAATGCGCCAAATTCTGGAAATGGTGGAGTTTCAACAATGGGTGCATCTATTTTACATTGATGCACCTAAAGTGTATGAGGAGGAGGTACAGAGTTTCTTCGACAGTCTCTTTCCAGTTGATACTGACCATGTCTGTGCTTTGGTCAATGGGGTAGATATCGTCTTTGACGTGAAATTGCTTGGAGAGATCTTGAAAGTTCCTACAGTTGGGGTGTCGAGTGTCCGAGATGTTTGTCAGTATAACTTCCAAAATGTAGTGGTGAAAGACAATGCTAATCAGAAAGGGGACCAGATCCATAAGAAAGCACTACTTCCTGTCTACCAGCTGCTGTTTGAGTTGGTTAACAAGTACTGTTGCCTCGAGCAGAAAGGAGGTATGTGAATTCAAAATCTGACCTATTCCTAATGGAGCAACTGGACGGTTTTAACCATGTGAGTCTGCCTGCCATAATGATTGAACACATGCAGAAGGTTTCCAATTTCAAGGACGGTAATCATGGGCTTCCCTATGGATTCTTGCTTACTCCGGTGTTCAAGTTCTTTAAGGTTCCATTAGGAACAGGTAATGTAGGGACCCAAAAGCAGACATTTTCACAAAAAACCTTGGAAGAGTGCGAGTGTATTGAGAAGTATGGGGGGTAGGAAGTATATCAACTCTGTCTCAGCTCATCAATGCTCAGAACAGTGCAACTGAGGAAATTCGTCGGTTGAAGGCCAGGAATGCTATCCTGGAAGGTCAGCAAGCCCGAGCGGTTCCCATGTCGAATGATGAGGTAGTCCATTTAATCCAGGAAAATGTTGATCTCAGGGCGCAAGTTGAGAACCTGAAGGCTGAACTGCTCAACGAGCAAAAATCGAAAAACACCCAAATAGACCTTGTTCTCCCGACAGTTGTTGCAGATTCCAAGCCTTTTCCTCCTAGTGCCCCCTAACAGCCCCTTTAGTGACTAGTTTTCTGGATATATTATTTTTTTTTGTTTCTTTGTTGATGGTTGGTGGATGTTTTTTTGTACTTTTTTATAGTTGGGATGTACTACTACTGCTCCTGTGAACAAGTCTAATGTTGCCTCTTCCTTTTTCAAAAGGCAGATTCATATTAAATTTTTATTAATATGAATCCTCTTTTATTATGTCTAGTACCTTCTCAATGTATTCTATTCTTTTTCATGATTGTGTGCACATATGTGGCATGAGTTAGCTTC
Organism: Nicotiana tabacum; assembly: GCF_000715075.1. Taxonomy (NCBI): domain Eukaryota; kingdom Viridiplantae; phylum Streptophyta; class Magnoliopsida; order Solanales; family Solanaceae; genus Nicotiana; species Nicotiana tabacum. The sequence goes on from NC_134086.1 coordinate 52,540,315, forward strand.
GCTGGACTTCTTTGTGCTATTGTTCTTTTTTATGATGCCAAAAAGGGGGAAAATAATATAGGACTAAGGGGGAAACACATTGGGGAACTGGTTCTTATGCTCTATCACTCTTTGAAAAGAAAATAATATAAGTCATAGTCTCAGGGGGAACTCTTTGAAACTGGTTTTTACCGCCCCAATTCCTACTCATGATTGTTTAAGTTTGCCATCATCAAAAAGAAGGAAATTGATAGATCTTAACTACTTTTGCCTTATGTTTTGATGATCTAACACCTTACTGTTAAGAACCAGATAGGGAACCTGATCTACTTGGATTGCTGCATCGCTTTAAATAGATTCCAACTAAAGGTGAACTGCTACAACTTCAGGAGCTAGGAACCAAAATAAAGACCTAATGCTCTTGTGGTTTCCTCATAGCAGTACAAAGTCATTTGGACACAGCTGGAAGTGAAGTAACTGATGGCACTGTTTCTGCCGCACTGCATTACATTGATAGCCCACTCATTCTCTAACTAAACAAAGTACTCACATCATTTCAAGTGATGTGATCAAGATGTACCCAATGAGCTTTATACAAAAGACATCACTAGAAGGGTTCTGTTTCTTACTCAAGCCTCTTGCAAAAAAACAGAGAAATCATCCTCACAAGCTTGAAGAACAAGGTTGAACGCCACTACGGACCAGTTCCTAAAAGATAGATTGTCGATGTCCTAGTTGAGTTGTAACCTTGTTATTGTACTTATTGTATCTCCTAAACCACTTACCTAAAAGCATTCTAATTAGGAATCCTCTTATAAATCCGTAAACTCGTTGAGTTTATGTTGTGACTAGATTTAGTCATAAGGAAAAGTCTTTGTAATCGTAGAATCCGTAAACTCGTTGAATAAATACTCTCAATAGCATTCTTTGATTTTAATAAATACCCTTTCCTTTAAAAACTTATCATGTGAAAAGAAAGAAATGTTCTTTCATACCAATGAATATGTGGTTTTCTTTGTTTGGTTGCTTAATTGATCAATGTTGGTTCGTCTAATGCAATTTTGAGTTTCTCGTCATGTGGGATCTGATAATTCCATTTCCATCTCCTTGTTTTATTCTTTTAGTATAAACTTACCATAATAAAGAATGTTTCTTTGTGAATAAATATGTGCATACTCTCTGTTTGATTGTGTCATTAATTTTTCTAATTGCAGTATCAGTTTTCACTCATGTTGGTTTTGATAGTATTAGTATCTATATTATTCCATATCATTGTTACTTCTTTTATTTTAAATGTTGTTAGAAGAAATTAAGAATGTTTTTTGTGAATGAATATGTATATCTTCTTTGTTTAATTGTTTCATTAATCAATATTAGTCAATGTTGTTTCATAAAGTGCAAATTTCAGTTTCTACTCATATGGGTTGATTGTTTATATTTATATTATTCCATCTCCTTAATCTACTTGATCACAATTGAAGTTGGTTTATGTTCTTTATGTTTTATACTTCAATACCATACAAGAGGGGGGAGGGGGATAATTTGTGTGGTGTCCAATTTTTCGCGTGCACAGATTATAGAAGGACTTGATTCTTCTATGTATTCCTTATACTACTGTTGTGGAATAATAAATGTAGAAAGTAGATAACACAAGTAGTTTTACGTGAAAAATACCCCGACTCAAAAGGTGAAAAAACCACGACCTACTATCCAGTAGGATTTTCTCCAAACACTTCACCATAACTCTGAGCCAACAACAAAGTTTACAAACTCTTGCAAATCTAAGGATTAACTCTAACTCTTATAGCAACCAGCCACAGGCTGTTGCGACTGCTTCAAGTTAACTTTAACTTGAATAATACAACTCGAGTTTACATCCTCTTGCAAACCTAAGGATTAACTCTAACCCTTATAGCAACACGCCACTGGCTGTTGCGACTACTTCAAGTTAACTCTAACTTGAAAGACATAACTCAAGTACCTAGTATAATTTGTTTCTTAGAAAACTGAAAGGTACAACTCAAAATGCCTACTACACTTTGAACTAGAAATAACGAAAGACAGATGAAACTCTTCATGGAGCTGATTCTTTAATCTGGTTCGTGTAGCTTCAGGATCGCACTCTTAAATATTGCAGGAATTGCTCACAAAATGCCTCGCTATTTTGCTATTAATTCGTGCTTAACTTCAGTATGTGTGAATCACCTATAAAAGAGAACACAACCGATATATATAGAGTTACTAAATAAAGATTAACTAGAGTTCTAATGCTTTACTCTTCCTTGGTAGAAGAGTTCTAGTCAACTTCAAACTCTTTCCTTATCTTGGATAGAGTTCTCTTCAAGCAAGGAGTCCTGCTCTTTATCAAATATCTAACATTTTCATTCAGGGAATATCAGATATACCACTTATACTTATCCCTTTCTCGTAAAAGCCTTTTGCTTGATTCTGTCTGTCACTTGGGTACACTGTCTATGGATCTGGTTCATGCATGTGTTCCTTTGTCAATCATCAAAAAAACCTTACTCAGGCCAACAAATTCCCCCTTTCTGATGATGAGCAAATTCCCCCTTTTTGATGATGACAAACTTCGTGCTTTTCATAAGCATGAAACCTGTTTTAACTCAGCTCAACATCAACACACTATTAGAACACTTTCCATTTTAAAGACATAAATCATCCAGGACCAAGTTCATTAGGTTATAAACATCACAGTCCAAAGCAAAAGCATAACCCAATTCCCCCTTTTGGCATCATCGAAAAATTGCATAATTATGTAAGATAACTATATTTAAATAGAAATTACTCATGGCCACTAGGGCTACTTCAAATGCAATCATGGATTTAAGCATTATCTATCAATCTAAGGATATTAGCCAGCTAAGAAATATCAACAAACAGTTAGAGCAAAAGGCACTGAATTTTATTGATTGATAAGATCCTACCACAAAGCATAAAAAGAAATAAGAACACAGGATCATGAGCAAAAGAAACAAAAAAAATCTCGAAATAGGTCACTAGTTGATCTACACTAGGCTAGGAGTCTTAAGGATGGAAAGGACCAGGTTCTTGGTTTTTGGCTTGGAGCAGTTTAGACATATCCTAAAGAATGCCATCATTCTTCTCCTTCTCTTTTGCTAGCTCAGCTCTGAGAGCATCTCTCTCAGTCTCCACTTCATCCAACCTCTTCTTCAGCCTATCAATCTCAGCATCCTTAGCCCCACTTTCTTGCACCAAAGCTCGCACTTTGCTATTCACTGGTACTTTTTTGGATGAACCAGGTTCTTTGGGAGTGGTTTGAACTTTATAGTCACAAGCAGTTAAAGTATTTGCCCCAAAATAATCCTTGATTGTACCAACTTCCCATTTCTTGATAGGCACCTTGAAATGTGCAAGTACAACTATGATAATAAACTCATAGGGTATGGCATGAGTCTTGATGCCATTTAGAACCCTGTCAAGAAGCTGGATGATAAATCCAGGCCAATTGATTTGCCTCACACTGTCCAAATATTCCATAAGGACTAGGTCCATGAATGTAGTAATGTGCCTCCTTTTATTCTTTGGCAACACATATTTATTAACAAATTCGAACAACACTTTGTAGGGTGGCTTCATCTCACTTTTGTAAATAGCCTTGGGCTCAAGTTCCTCTTCATTGTCACCAAACTTCCGAGTAATGGCAAGGGCAGTAGGGACATTCTCTAGACTTGGACATTTAAGCTTCTTATAATCATTGTACCCTTCAGTAGGTACACCTAAGACTTCTCCCAGTTCTTTATCATCAAAAGCCATTGTCGCCCCATTGACCACATTGGTGACCCTACCATCTTTTATCTCACAGTTAGCCATGAACTCCACAATCTCAGTTCTGGCCAACCTTCCATCCATTTGAAGGATCATGTCCTTCCAGCCTTGCAACTATAACTTCTCCAGAAGCATTACCATTCCTTTCTCCTCCAAGTCACTGAGGAGTCTGCCTTTCAAGATAGTTCTCTTTCCAAATTTAACCATATTGTCCTTCTCAGCATTAGAATCATCTTATTCTTCCTCTCCACTCCATTCTTCTTCCTCCACAATTTTCACTTTTCTTGATTTCAATGCAGACCTGGTTTTTTTAGCTAAAGTAGATGGTTCAACAGACTTTGTCTTTGAAACAGACTTCTTTGTGGAAGTCTTGGCTTTCTTAGCTTTAAGAGTCACAGTCTCCACTTCTTCTGTCTCATCTTCATCCTGAAGGACCAAGTCCATCTCATTAATTGCAACTGCCTTAACATGCTCAGCCACCTTCTTCTTTACTTTAGCAATAGATTTTCTCTTACTTTCTTCTAAGGCCTTTTCCAGTTCAGCCTCACTCTGTTTCTTCTGACTCCTTGTAGCTCTTCCTATTGTGGGAGGAGTCTCTACAGGGATAGAAGAGACAACCTTTTTCTTCTTGTTTGCCCTAACAGTACCAGTACTAGGGATTTTCACTCATGAAATTCCTTTCTTCTTGATATTGTAACTGTCAGTCATCCTTTTCAGGAGATCAACGAGGGTTTCCTGTTTAGATGGAACAGGTTCTTCAATATCCTTCCCTAATCGAACTAACCTATAAACAGCTTCTCCAGACCCATTTCCCCCTATTTCTCCCACACTCTCTTCTTCTCCAGCAGATTCCTCACTCCAAACTACCATAGCACCTAATTCTTTAGTTAAACCAATAGCAGAGGGTGAAGATTCAGCCACTCCTTTTTCCATTCCCCTCATAGCATTTCGAGCACCATCTCTCTCTTTTTATTTTTACCACCCACCTTTACAGACTCAGTAGTTTCAACACCTGCCATAGATCCTACTAGTACAAACCTAGTCTCCAAATTCTTAGCAACTTAAAAATAGTTTCAGGAGTAACTTTAGGGCCAGACGTTACCTACTCTGTCTCAGAAGAAATAATTTCTTCCCCCTCAGTTGCAGACTTGAATGATTCATCATTTTTACCCTTTATTTCTTAGAGATGGGAGTAGTTGAAGGTGTATCAGATGGTGTGGGTGAGGTTTCCTTGGGTGGTGATGAGGTATTATCAGAGGTGTAAGCCATTTCTGTGTTTGGGAGCAAGAAAAGAAAATGAGTTTGAGTGTGTTTGGATGATGAGAGAAAATGGAGAGTATTTTGATGGCTTGAAAAATTTAAGTGAAGAAGTCACTAATCCTAATCAATTTAAAGAGGAGTGTTTAATTGGGTAACAGTAGTCTCTCAGAAGTCTAATCAAACTGAATTTCTATTTTGAAAAGACGTTGGAGAGGTTCCCTAGAGTCTAGGCGCTTAATGCGGTTTGGACTCCCTTTTTGAACGAAACTTATTCATTTTCATAACGGATAAGTTCAAAAGGATTTAGGATTAAATGGGACTCTTCTCTTAATCATGAACCAAATATAATTATTTCAAATTATGCAGAGTGGAGAATACGTACCAAGTGATCTTGATGAACTAGGTTCTTCACTGAAAAATCTCTTGTGTAAGTTTGAATTTTTCTAGAAAATAAAGATATTATCATTAGAGATTAATGAGTCATATTAGCATATTGAACAATAGTATACTTATGGAAGTATGAGACTGAGTAAAATATAATCTAATTATGTACAAAAATTCACAATTTTCTAACCAATATTTGAGTTAGAACTGGTTCCTTTTAGGTGATCTTAATCATGCTTAATTCTAACATGCTCCTTTCAAAGTGATCTATACTTAGAGCTTTTGTGAATATGTCAGCTATTTGCTTGTCAGTAGCATAAAATTCCACAGTGATCAAACCCTTCTCATAGTTGTTCCTCAAAAAATGATGTCTAACATCTATGTGCTTAGTTCAATTATAATGAACCGGGTTCTTGGTCATGCTAATGGCACTAGTGTTATAACAGAATATAGGGATACAACTTACATCAATTCCAAAATCTATTAATGGTTGTTTGATCCACAATAATTGAGCACAACATGATGCAGCAACAACATACTCAGCTTCAGCAATAGATAAGGCCACAGAATTTTGCTTTTTGGTAGCCCAAGACACAAGACATGAACCAAGAAAGTGTGACATACCTGAGGTGATCTTTCGATCCACTAGAAAACCTCTATAATCAGTATCAGCATATCCCACTATGTTGAAATTACTACCTTTTGAATACCAAAAACAAAGGTCAGTGGTGCCTTTCAAGTATCTCAAGATTCTCTTGACAGCAGTCAAGTGAGACTCATTTGGATTTATCGAGCACAAAGGCCAATACTGAAAATAATGTCAGGTCTGCTAGTAGTGAAATATAAAAGAGAACCAATCATTCCCCTATAAAATTTCTGATCAACAGATGAACGAGGTTCATCTATATCCAATTTTGTGGCTATTGCTATAGGAGTATCGATTTCTTATGAATCTTCCATTTTAAAACTTTTAAGCAACTCTTTCACATATTTTTGCTGATGGATCATAGTTCCATTTAAGTTTTATTTAATTTGTAAGCCTAAAAAGAAATTAAGCTCACCTATCATGCTTATTTCAAATTCACTCCCCATTAATTTAGCAAATTCTTTACTTAGCTTATCAGTAGTTGCTCCAAAGATTATATCATCAATGTATATCTGAACTACCGAGAGATCTTTACCTTTTTCCTTCAAGAATAAGGTGTTGTCAATTTTACCTCTCTTGTAGCCATACTCAAGTAGGAATTTTGATAATCTTTCATACCATTCTCTTGGAGCCTGCTTGAGCCCATAAAGTGCTTTGTCAAGCTTGTACACATGATAAGGACATTCCTTTCTTTAAAAGCCCGGAGGTTGCGTAACAAACACCTTTTCCTTTAGATAGCCATTGAGGAAGGCACTCTTGATATCCATCTGATGGAGAGTGAATTCCATGTAAGCACCAAAGGCTATAAGGAGTCTAATAGCTTCCAATCTTGCAAATGGAGAAAAAGTCTCATCATAGTATATGCCATCCTCTTGACTATACCCTTGAATCACCAATCTTGCCTTGTTCCTTGTAATTGTTCCATCTTCACCAAGTTTGTTTCTGAAGACCCATTTAATGTCAATTACTGATCTGTCTTTGGGTCTTGGTACCAGATGCCAAACTTGACTTCTCTCAAATTGGTTGAGTCCATCCTACATTGTATTCACCCAGTCTGCATCCAACAAAGCCTCAGTAACATTCTTAGGTTCAATAAGAGATAGAAAAGCATCAAAAGCACAAAGATTCTTCAAAGAAGATCTGGTTTTGATTTTAGAGATTGGACCAGTAATTATGTTCTCAATAGGATGAGAACTTTGGTACTTATAAAGGTTTCACAACCAGCTGGTTTCCCCTAGATGTTCCTCCAATGTTTTGTTTCTGAGGAACATGTTCATGGACAGGTTTCATCGAGGTTTGAGGTTCAGTTCCTCTTTGTTTAGTTCCCCCAGTCAGGTTTTCCTGAGTATAAGAACATGTTCCTTCCTCTTGCAGCTTCAGTCTGGGCTGTGGTTTCATTTAAGTTTCTTACCAGCCCAATTGCTCCATCTTCATATTCCTGTCTCTCAGAAAGAATGTTAGTTTCATCAAAAACCACATGTACACTTTCTTCTACATATATAGTTATTTTATTATATATCTTATAAGCTTTACTATGTGAAGAATACTCCCTCATCACTTCTTGGATCAAACTTACCTAGGGAGTCTTTTCCATTATTGTGCACAAAGAACTTGCATCCAAATGCCCTAAGGTGGGATATATTTGGCTTTCTTCCTTTAAGTAACTCATAGGAAGTCTTCTTAACAAGAGGTCTAGTCATTCAACTATTTATGATGTAGCATGCAGTGTTCTAAGAAGGCGGAGGCCAGGGTAAATGATATATTCGCTATTAGACAAACGCCTGGCGAGGGACTCAGGGACTTCCTCGCTCGATTTAACAGGGTAAGAATGAGCTTATCAAATGTATTAGAAGGGATGGCGGTGGCAGCTTTCCAAAATGGGTTAAACAGGAATGGGTCGAAAGCGACCAGAAAATTATTGAGAAGGCTCATGAAATACCCTCCCACCACTTGGGAAGAAATTCACAATGCCTACTGCGCCGAGGTTAGAGCAGACGAGGATGACCTTAATGGTCCAACCCAGCAGTTAACATCAGTTCAAACAGAGTCAAGGAAAGATCATCGTAATGACGGTCGTAGAGATCAGTAAGGACCATGCCTCAATCGAGACAGGCATCAACCCTATGTCAGAACAAGTATTCTACCATCTCCCCGACATGCAGAAGGATCGTCTAGGCCGCATATAGGGACTCAGCCAAACGAAAGAGGTATGCCTCCACTCTTATCTGCTCATAATTTTTGTGTTTCCCCTTCAGAAATAGTGTACGCACTAGAGAAACTTGGCACAAAGGTGAAGTGGCCACAAAAAATGAAGTCCGACCCAAGTACCCGAAAGTCGAACGTCCTTTGTGAATTTCACCAGGAGCGGGGTCACAAAACCGAACACTAGATAGCCCTACGGCAAGAAGTGGTGAACATGCTGAACCAAGGGCACCTGAAGGAGCTGATGAGCGACCGGGAACGAACCAACTTCGGTCGCGGACGAGAACAACACCAAGGCCCTCCAAAGCCACCCTCCCCCGCCCGCATCATCCAAATGATCGTCAACGAAGGCGATGAAGCAGCAATCAACCACGTGAAGTTTACCACCACACATAAACTGAAACGGCCGATCACCCATGAACGGTATGATGACCTTGAAGACAGTATCATCTTCAATAATTCAGATACCCATGGTTTGACTTTCCCCCACTTCGATGCTACTGTCATTACTTTACATATTTTGGATACTAATGTAAAAAGAATAATGGTAGATGGCGAAAGCGGCACGTGTATTATCCACCCTCGAGTTCTCACGCAAATGAGACTCGGGGACAAGATAGTACCAAGTTGCATAACACTAACAAGTTTTAATAATGTAGTTGAGCGAACCTCAGGAGAGATAATGCTACCCATTCTGGACGGGGGTGTCACCCTAGAAACAACATTCCATGTCATGAACCAGGACACAACTTACAATGCCATCATAGGGCAACCATGGATACACACCATGAGGGCCATCCCATCCAGCCTGTATCAAGTAATCAAGTTCCCTTATCCCTGGGGGATCATCCGAGGCGAACAATGCACAGCCCAAGAATGTTATCGCATCGCTCAAGATTGTGCAAACACTCAACAGCTAAAAGGAACAGACTTAGAAGCATAGCAATTATCAAATTCGGGGGCCGAACGCGACACACCAAAAGACGTCATCAGGGACCCCGACATCGGGGAAGCCGCAGGGTCAACGTTAGAAGACCTCGATCCCGTCCAACTAGATAACAACGACAACAAGAAAAAGGGCTACATCAGCCATAAACTCTCAGAACTATGTAATTTTCACAAATTTTTAATTGACAACACTGATTTGTTCGCTTTCTCCCATGCATATATGCCAAGTATCCCAAAAGACGTTGCCACACACAAGTTGAACGTCAATCTACTATACCCTCCAATGCGACAAGTAAGAAGAAAATTCAACGTCGCAATCAATGAGGCTGCCAGTGATGAGGCGGATAGCTACTTGCCAACGGTTCCATCCAAGAATCAAAATACCCCCAATAGGTCACCAATGTAGTTATGGTAAAAAGAAAAAGAAAAACGGGAAGTGGAAAATGTGCGTGGATTTCACAGACCTAAACAAGGCATGCACGAAATACTCCTTTCCGTTGCCTCATATCGATCAGCTCATCGACGCAACAGCATGACACGAGTTGTTGAGCTTCTTGGATGCCTGCTCATGTTACAACCAAATCCTCATGGAGTAGGAGGACCAGGAAAAGACCACTTTCATCACCCATACTGTTACAGAGTCATGCCATTTGGGTTAAAGAACGTAGGGGTGACTTATCAAAGGTTGGTAACCAAGATGTTCAAGGAACAACTCGGCAAAACAATGGAAGTTTACATCGATGACATGTTGGTCAAATAAAAATGAAGGAAGATCACATCGACCACTTGAAAGAGGCATTAGGTATACTAAGGCAATATGGCATGAAACTGAATCCCGAAAAATGCACCTTCGGCGTAACTTCGGGCAAATTCCTCGATTTTCTGGTATCACAAAGAGGCATCGAGATCAACCCCGACCAAATTAAAGCCATTGAGGGAATACCTAAAGTATTAACCAGCAAGAAATATGTACAAAAGCTGACGGGCCGTATAGCCGCCCTGTCGAGGTTTATCTCACGATCATCTGACAGGTGCCACAAATTCTTTAACGAGCTCAAAAAGCACAATGGGCTCCAATGGAATTCAGAATGCATCGAGGCCTTGAGAGAACTAAGGCAGTATGGCAGAACCTGGCGAATGCTTCCTGGCATACCTGGTGCTCATCAAATGGGGAATTGACATTGTTGGGCCCCTTCCAGCAGGGCAAGGTAACACACGATTTCTTTTAGTTTTAACTGACTATTATTCCAAGTGGGTAAAAGCAGGTGCGTTCACCCAAATATGCGAATAGGAAGTTATCACATTCATATGGAGAGACATCATATGCCGCTTTGGTATCCCTAAAGAAATCAGCTGCGACAACGGACCATAATTCATCGAAAGAAAGACCGCCGAATTTTTCGAAAAATAGCACATCAAACGAATACTCTCCACGCCATATCACCCTGCCGGAAATGGCCAGGCCGAATCCTCCGGCAAAACAACACTGAATATCTTGAAGAAAAAGCTTGAGGATGCCAAGGGACTATGGCCGGAGTTACTACCAGAAGTACTATAGGCATATTATACCACGCCAAAAACAAGCACAGGAGAAATGACATATTCATTAGTCTACGGGACTGACGCCGTGATACCAGTCGAGGTCGGGGAACCCAGTTTGAGATACTCTAATGAAAGCGGACCAAACAATGACGAGAACAGGAAACAAGACCTCAACGAAGTAGAGAAGCGAAGAGACATGGCTTACATAAGAATGGTATCCCAAAAACAACAAGCAGATTGGTACTATAACAAAAAAGCTAAAGTACGACCACTCAAAGTCGGAGACTATGTACTCAAGGCCAAAACATAGGCAAGCAAATATTCAAGAGAAAGCAAACTAGGAACCAATTGGGACGGGCCATACAAAATCACGGCAGCAGCAAACAAAGGATCATTCCAACTAGAAACAATAGAGGGAAAGCTACTACAAAATAATTAGAATGTCGCCACCTCAAATACTTCAACTTCTGAAAACAGACGCCCCTTAAGTTGTACTCTTTTTTCCTCACCCAGGTTTTTTCCCAATTGAGTTTTCTCGGGGAGGTTTTTAATGAGGAAACAAAGGGGAAGTCTTGAAGTTCAAGTATAGTTCATCGGCCCGCCTGCCGACTACTTCTCTAGGCCGAACGATGATGGGACTAGGTACACAGGAACTTCTCTAGTATATGTACGAAACAAACAGAAACATGTAATATTCTCCAATGAATGAAATAAAGCAGCATCTTTACTCTCTACCAAGTCTTTTTACACCATACATTCGACCTCACTCGAATTACTTTACTTTCGACCTCGCTCGAATTACTTTACATTCGACCTCGCTTGAATTTTTTGATACCCAACTCGCTCGAATTACTTTACATTCGTCCTTGCTCGAATTACTTTACATTCGACCTTGCTCGAATTTTTTGACATTCCACTCGCTCGAATTACTTTACATTCGACCTCGCTCGAATTATTTTACGTTCGACCTCGCTCGAATTACTTCATATTCGACCTCGCTCGAAATACCTTACATTCGACTCTGCTCGAACACTACATGTAAACAGCCCAAAAGTCAGGGACTTCACTGCATAGCAAACAAAAAAAAAGAGAACGAGAACCCGGAAACACATAGCAAAAGGAAATCATTTCATTTCAATTGTCAAATTACAACTTTTTACAGAGGGGTTTGAGAACGTCCTCACAAAAATAGCAAAACAAAGCAAAAACTAAGTACAAATAGCTTCACGCCGCATCATCCCCATCGGCGTACTCTTCATCATACCAAGGATCAGAAGCGAGCCTATCCGCTTCGTCGTCGTCATCCCCACTAGGCGTACCAGGGGCATAACCACAAGCTTCACGGGCCACACGTGCCTTGACATGGACGCCCTCAAGTTCTGCTTCGAAATTTTTCCCAACGGCCTTCAAAGACTTATACACGTCAAATTGAGCCTCGATGTGAACCCACTTCTCGTACAACTCTCGCCGCACACCAGGATCAGCAGAAGTATGAGACATAGATGGTTGTGACTGTTGTCGTACCTCCTCAGTCTTCAAGACAATGACCTGCTCGTTCAACCCAGACAGCTCCGCCTTCAAACCCTAGATTTGTTCCTCTAACCTCGCCACCTTAAGCGCCGATGTCTCCATCTCATTATCCCGCTCAGACCTACAAACACGGAGAGTATCTTTTAAGGCCGCCACTTTAGCCATAGAGGCCATTCTGCCTTTCTCGGTGCGACTTAATTCGTCGACCTTGGCGCTCACCTCACCCCTTATATCGACAGCCCTCGCCTCCTTCTGCTCGAGTTCAGCCGTTAAGGACACCACTTGCGCTTGAAGGTCAGCATTCTCAGCCATCACCCCTTGCTCACCCCGAGCTCATCCTCCTTGGCCTTTAGAGCTGCCTCAAGCACACTGTACCTATCGATGGCTCTAATTAGCTCATCATCCCTCTCTCTTAGCTCCTCATCTTTCTTCTTCAACTCATCATCCTTCTATTTAATCCCGTCACGAAGCGATTAAAATTTGGCATCCTGGGTAAAGACGTCGGCCAGCATTCGGTGCTTAGTACGGTACTCCTTATACTTGGAGGTCACCTTCTTAAAGATAGTCATCCTCCGCTCCTCCCGCCGGTCACGCTCGATCCCCATGATAAGAGTCTGACATGAAAAAGAAAGGAGTCAGTATGAGCAAACTACACATGCGAAATAGATCCTAACATTAAAAAGCACTTACCCGCAAAGCCATGCCAGATATGCTCAACGATAACGAGCATACGGTGAGACACTTACAATTATAGTTCCACTACTCGGGAAACCCAATCGGGTCCGCTACCAGGTGCTCGGTCTTGATGAAGAAGTACTTATGCCATAACTTCCGATTCGTTTTGTCGTCCATCCCGACCACCCACCCTCTGGTCCCACGATGTCGTAGGTGTATCAGAGTACCTCTATAAAAATTAGGAGAAAACAGATGCAGCAGGTGGCGAACATCGACCTCACAGCCCGCCAACTCTGCATACTTCGTCAGCATCAAGAAAACTTTATATAAATAGGGAGAGAGTTGTGCCGGGAAAACATTGTAAAATTGGCAAAACTCCTCCTCTAGCGGAAGGAGAGGAAAAGCATAGCCAATCAAGAACAGATAGACATAGAAGGCACAATATCCGAGTCGATGAATCTCCACAATGTCGCTTCCGGCCTGATCAATTTCGACGTGGGGAGAAATGCGATATTTGGATCAGAGGTCGGCTATGTGAGGCGGTCCCGTCTCAGAAAGTCTCTGAGGATGAGCAGGAGCAGGCTCCTTTGGAAAATCATTCCTAACCAAAGGGTTTTTGGGGACTATCTCCTCCGCGGTAGGGAAGCTTTCATCCTCTTCAGTCATAAATTCCTCACCACCTGGAGGAAGGCCCACAGATAATGGAGTGGCATCGAAAATCTCGTCATGAACGTGAGGCGATTGTGACATATTTCAGCAATGAAAAGTATGCAACAAAGTCTGACGAAGGAGATAACAACTGGTCTAGAAAGAAAGGACTAGAACTGAAGAAGCTACGAGAAATCGAAAACAGAAATTGGAGAAGAAGATCAGAGAAAAACAATACTCGTGCAAAGTAAGGAATGGGGAAAACTTCCGAAAAATGAAACCCCCACCTATTTATAGGGTTGGGTGGCACGAGAATCGAAACAAAGACCCGTCAATGGCACCAAAATTGAAGCGGTAGACATGCAGATGCTGCATCGGGAAGACATGTAATGATGACACGTGTGGCCATAACGTCACCTCGCATCAGCCACACCGACCGCAGCCTTGTTGGCTACGCCGTTTTCTCGACCTCGCCCAATTCGATTTATTTAACACAATCAAATTTCTTCTAAACGGACACGAACCAGGTCCGCTTATCGAGGGCATGCCAAGCCACGACCTCAACAAGCTGAGGGACTAACTGTATTGGCCTAAATTTGGCGACTTGGTAACGGTAGATAAACAGGATCGAGGACGGGGTCGACCACGGAGTAATAGCGGGAAGCCGTCTTTGAGAAGACTATTGTCGAGGACAGGCAGCTAGGGTAAAGAAATAACGGTAGGAAAAGTTCAGAAGTGGACACAAGGAATATTCCTTTGGATATTCCTTATTTTGTACTTTTTAGGGTTTCTTAGAAATATCTCTTAGGAAGAGATGGAGACCAAAAAGGGATCTCTTGCACTTTTGGACAAGGATATATTGTAAAAGGCTGACTAGAAAGGATATACGAAAGTTGTCTTGTTCACTGATTATTTTATTGAAGTACACGTTGTTGAATCTTTGTTCACAAGATTCAAAGATTCCTTATCCACCTATACTTCTCATCCTTCCACGTCGCTGCCAGGAAAAAGAACCATCCAAATCATACAATAATTGGGTGTTAGACTCTTTCTTATTACATTTATTGTCATTATCAATATTTATTACTTGTTCATATTGTAATATCCTTTGATAATCTCTGACTACAAACCAGCTATTTAATGCTCTTAAATGTCGTTTATTTTACCGATATCCAACAATATTTGATCTAGAACTTATTATATTTAATTAAGATTCACCCTTTGTTTCATTATTAATCAGTTTAACCAAGAGCTCAATACTTTTTTGTCAAACAACATATACACCTATCTATACAGTGTAGTTTCCACTGCTTGGACCGATGGTCAGCTCGTGGACCCTCTACAACCCTATACAGATAATCAATTAATCATGAGCCAATACCCGATGTAACAATATTTTCTTAGGATTAAGTAAGATTCTGCAATCTTTAAAAGTGGATTATGAATAGCCGAAAGCTTACTGAGGATAGAAAAGAAGAAAATATTAGTATTATAGTACAAAAGGAAGCAAAGTCGTTCTGCTGTTATGGCGTTGTGGAGTTTTTTGGGGGGGACCATTTGGAGAAAAGGTTTATACATATGGGATCTATACATATAGTCTGCAATTACCATGTGAAGTGTGATTTATGCATATGATTAAGCACATTAGCGCATATATATATATGCTGCAATCATCATTATTACGTCCCCAATAATATTAACTTAGGTATCATCATTACTATCAGAGGTTGTGGCGAAGTGATAATTAACTCTTCATCCTTAACTCAAGCTTTTGGGGTTCGAATCTTGAGAATGCAGTTACATTTGATAGCAAGCACTTTAAATTAGTTGGATCCTAAGACGAATATCGAACATTGGACGGAAAAAAAGTATCATCAATGTTAGAGAGTGTTTGAATTGATTTTTAAGCTGGTCAAATCAGCTTTGAAACTCTTTTTAATTTTTTTCAGTGTCTGGCAAGGTTAAAAAATGCTTAAAATAAGTTTAAAACTGCTTAAAACAAGCAAGCTTAAAAGTTGTTTTTGCTGAAAAGCCACTTTTTTTAAACCAATCCAAACGGACACTTAACCTTGCACAATATATAATAAAGGTTTAATACTCCATCCGGTCCACTTTAATTGATTTTTTGGCCTTTTCTTTGTGGTCCACAATATTTAATTTTTTCAAATATCAAGAAGAATTTAACTTCTTTTTTCCAAGATTGCCCTTGGAATAAGAGACCTAAGAGTATTTGTTATATTCTCAATGAACAAACTAAGGTTAATATGGTCAATTTCACTATTAATTAGTGCTAAAAGATGAATTTTTTAATGTGTAAAAATAGCCAAAAAATTATTTAATGTAAACCGGAGGGAGTAGTACAGAGGGATGTATGAGATTAGCATGGACAAGTCGGCTAATGATCATTGCTGATTTTTGTATGAAACGAAAAGCATATAAATTTATTTTAAATTAAAAAGCGATCCCAGTACAACAGAAATAGGGATACTTACCCAAAAAAATATTAGAAAGGTAACTGAACAAAAATACAAAGATATATAACCCTTCGAATGTAATAAGAACTTTTTGTAATTAGTAACCTTATAGCTTGTGAAAGAATTTAATTCAGTCATGTAGTTTGTCATAAGTCCAAATTTGCCAATATGTATGCTTGTATAGTTTGATGGATTATTATATGCAGCGGAAGCAATCCCAGTATCAAAATCACATATAATTTAGACAACTAGCATAAACGGGATTTCACGGGTTACCTCTTGAAGCGTGAACATATCTCTTCTACCACGTGAGCCTTCAGTTCCATAACTTCTCAATGGAATCTCCATCACCCGCACAATCGTGATCCTCATACGTTCCACGGTCTTCTACTGTGTTACCCAAATAATACCCGAAAATAGCAATTTCGTGTGGGCGAAATTTCTAGGAAAACTTGGCTGAAAATTTCAGCCACCATCTACTCATCCCTCTAGGTGGAAAATCTTATGTATTTATAGCACAAGTTTTAAGGGTTAAGACCTTTTTCCAAAACCTGTTAGGTTTTCTTTTCCACCAGAAAAAGGATTCCTTTATTTCCTATTATTTAGGCACAGTAGGGACCACAGAATTTAATTAACAAGGCTTCCAATTATGGAATTAATTTGTAATTTTCGAAATTAACATCCACCATAATTAATTACGAATTATTCCACTAAAAATTCGTAATTACACTCCTTATTCAATTTCGAAATTCATCCATTAAATCTTATTTAACTCCCCATGTGAAGATTCAGTTACGAATCAATTAAATTAAATTACTGATGATTTAATTTATTGATTATTTCCTTTAGACTTTCGCTTAACTTATTTCATGTGTCGGATACAAAATCCACCGACCGGGTTTACACATGAAAACTTATAAGCTTTCATAAAGGTATATCATCAATCTCTAAACCGAGACATGGATTCCATCAACTAACTATTACTTCGCCAATGTATATTATTATTATCCAATTTACCAGGCATATTGACCCACGAAAGAATCTCGCCTTTTAATAAATCAAAACAATAATAATATACACAGCTAATAATAATTATATCAAGATTAAGAGTATAAGTACATTTAATGGCTAGAGAGTTTATTTTATTAAGTCAGTATAAAATACTTATCTCTACCTGGTCCGTTCAATACATACAAAATGTACTAGCACAAGAAGTTGGAATTAAACCATTCCCATAATCAAGATTAATTATATTTAATCTTGTGCTACAATCATTCCTGATAGTTTGTCCAATTCCATCATTAGATTGTGAACTCAAACTTTATACTTATAAGAACCGATGATTTAATCTTCCGTGTATAAGCTAAACTCTATACACTAAATCATCTACTATATAAGCAAAGGACACAGACTATTATATGATCTATTTAAAACTTTATTAAAACTGAATAAACAATTATTTCATAATAAATATTATATCTAAACCAAACTCATGGTTAATAGTATATATCCCAACAATCTCCCACTTAGACTTTTAACCATGATAATTATTAGAATATACTATAACCAAATGCATGGCTAATAGTATATGCCCCAACAATCTCTCACTTAGACTCATAACCATTCATCTACAACTTTCTCAAGCATTCTTTTACATGACTATTAAAAGTCTTCACCAAATAAGGTTTTGTTAAAGAATCTTGCCAAGTTATATCTGATGTAATATTTGTCCAGCAGTACTTTGTCGTAATTATCTAGTTTGGTATTAAACTCTTCAGAGATCCTGTTACCGAAACTATCCCAATAATGAACACCGAACTATAATTTTCTTTAGCTTTCTCCCACTAAGACGAAGTACCACTAATATTACCTTCGTTACCTCACGACATTGAAATATTAGTGACTTCTTACTATAGTGTTCAATGTTCAAACATCACTCTCACTCGATAAAGGCATATTATGTCTATTAACGTTCTCTCACTACTTAAATGCAATGGAACGTCAATTCTGACGTGTGGGTTTTGATGTTCTTGAACATCTAGTTATTTCTTTGCCCAGTTCCTGTAAAAATAGTTTACTTCTAGGAACATGTTTTATTAAACAGTCCTTATCTAGAAAAATGCATTTGTTTTAACAATTGCCTTATTTTCTTTAGGACAATAAAATAAAGCTTCATTCGTTTTCTTGGATATTCGATAAACATGCACCTATCCATCCTTAGTTCCAACTTACATATCTGCTTTCCCTTTCAGCACATATGCGGGATAATCCTATATCTGAACATGCCACAGACCAAGCTTACATTCAGTCCACAGTTCTATAGATGTCCCAGGTACTAGCTTAGAAGGAACTAAATTCAGAATGTAATTTGAAGTTTCCAGGAAATATTCCAAAAATAAATAAGGCAAATCTGAATAACACGTCATTAGTCTATCCATATCCAAAAGAGACTTATTTCTTCTTTCTACTACACGACTCTATTATGGAGTTTACGGTGTAGTCAATTGAGATGTAATCCCTATTCTGATATGTAACTAAAAAACTCTTTAGAGAGATGCTCGCCACTACAATCAAATTGTAGTAACTTAATATATTTCTTTTGTGCTTCTCTATTTCAAGTCTTAAAAACCTTGAATTACTTAATTCATTAAGACTTACAGTGCATCAAATAAATATATTAATATTTTGAGTAATCATTTATGAACGTCATAAAATACTCAAAATCTATCTCTTACAAGTATGTTCATTTAACCATACAAATCAGAAAGGATTCATTCTAGCTTATCACTAGTTTTATTTCCTTTTAAAGGGAAATATCTTTTAGTCAAATTTCCTTCCAAACAGGATCCACAAGTTGGTAGTGCCTCTACTTTCAATGAACCTTAAGGTCCATACTTGACCAACTTGAAATCCTATCCAGATTAATATGCCTTAGATAAAAGTGCACAGATAAGTTTTACTCAATTTTGAAGAACATATTCTCTTATGAGGTAGACTAATATTGTTCTGTTCAGGAGAGACATCAATATATAATAACAAGGTCATGCATTCATGTACCACAAGAGATAAAGTGTTTATTAAGCTCAATAACTCAAGAGTTATTCGAAAAATAAAACAAATATCCATCTCTTATTTTGCCCAGAAATCGGAATTAAATTCCTTCTAACAAAAGTACATATATTGCATCCTTAAAATTAATGTCTTATCACTAAAAGAAAATTTTAACAAGTAATACGACAAATTGCATAAAATCATTGTGGAGTTGAGATAAAAATATTAAATAGATCATAATAAGTCAAAACATTGAATAGTAAAATTCAGACTGCATTCAATATTTATATACATACATGCATCTGGAATAATAAATTTCGATGGGAAAAGAATTATTCATGCAAAGTATATTATATAATGCAAGAATTATACAATCCAAAAATAAATTGAACCAACTCAGATGGAGAGCATACTATTATTTTCAGTTAATTGTATATAACTCTTTTAATACAAAAATTTTAAAACACACTACACATATATGTCATGCATCTTGAATAGCAATTTTGATGGGAAAGAACTACTCATGCAACATACATATGCAATGCCAGATTATTCACTCCAATAATTAAAACAGACCCAACTCAGATGGAGAGTATACTGTTAATTTAAGTCAAGTGAACATCATTTTTAATAGTTCTAGTTTCATTGATCCAACATGTATACTCAGATGGAGAGTAAGTACACGATATCAATTACTAGTATTTCACCTAGTGAGCTTACAATAAATTTATCCGATATGGAGGAAGACCTAAAGTCAACGCATAAATTTATTACTCACTTGAAATTAATAGTGGAAGACCATAGAAATATATTTCTATCACCACTTAATCATGATTGTATTGTAGTTACAAATTGATTCAACTCTTTAAGCTCAGATGGAGAGTTAATACTGGTTATCAATAACTAGTAACTATAGCCAGTGAGTTCATAATAAATTTATCCGATATGGAGGAAGACCTAATGTCAATGCATAAATTTATTATCTCACTATAAATAAAAAAAATGGAGATCATAGGGGTTAATTCCTATCACCACTTTATCACAACCACGAACATTTCTCTGAGGATTAAGTTCCATAATTAAAAAAAATACTCAATACCCCATTTAAACAGTCTTAAAATACTAAAATTATTATTTTACACTGCATAGCAGTGATTATTGTTCATTGGACTGTTTCTGATAAATTCATATCAATCGGAGATCGTTAAAATCACAATCTCCAAAAATTGCGACCAAATTTGAAAAATTATCATTTTAAGCATTTTTTAAGAATTTAAAATATGACCTACATTTTTATCATATACCAATTCATGTCAAATCAACATGTGTTATCATGTTCCAGATTAGACATAAATAAAATGATAGAAAGAATGACTTTTCGTATGTAAATCGCATTTTAATCCGTCAAACCACCAAAAAACTCATCTAAATGATCCTGAATCGTCAAAATACGATGTGATTCACTGCATAGCAGTGAGTTCTTCTTTAATGATCGTTTCCGATGATCATATCGAATTTCAGGTCATTCGGAGATCGTTGAATTCATGATCGCCAAAACTAGACCAAATTCAAATAAATTATTTTTTGGCATAGTTAGGATTAAATCCATGTGATTTGCATTCTTCATATATATCATATCAAGTTAAATCACATGCTTCAGATTTAACACAAATATAGCCGATATATAAAGAATAATTTTTCATATTTATAACAAATTCAATTTAATAAACTGCTTGAAAACCCATCTAAACAACCTCAAAATGCCAAAAAACAACATGATTCACTGCATAGCAGTGAGTATTTCTCACTAGATCGTTTTTTATGAACCCACCAAGTTTCAGGTCAATCGGAGTCCGTCAAATTCATGACCACTAGCCTGTAACCAAACTCGGAGAATAACCGTTTTAAGTAGTTTCATGAATTAAAATAAATATGATATTGATTTCCATTCTCCTTATAATTACACTATGAGCTCAAGGCATATATTATTTTCTTCCTATTTCTAGGATATATAATATCTCCTTTTGCAATAAATTATCCTTTTATTAAATACATAAGAACCTGAGATATTATATTTTCTCCCGTTCAGTGAAAACCCCAATATCTCTTCCCATGGGTGGAGTTAGTTTCACTAGTACCCAAAGATAAATACTCTTTTTCTAGTTATGAACCTCCACCATTAATGTAGATTACTCAAGGATAATTTTCATATGGTATATTAAACATATTTCAATGACTCAAATAAATAGACCATTTTGTGGATCCTACTTATTAATCATAATGCTCAATCCATGAATAGATATAATTTCACATGTACAAATTTACTAAGAATTTTTCATGAGTTCAAATAAACAAACCACTTCAGTGGTAACTATTTATTACTCATAAAATTCTCAATTTACAAGTGAATATATATTTAGCTCATAAAATTATTTTATGGTAGACCATAGCTAAAATTCATACCAACATTATAAAACTCATACAACATACCGTCATATTTCACTTAATTAGAACCTCCAATCAGAGAACAAAATTCTTCATCGAAAATCCAAACTAGTAATCGCGTAGGGCATGAAAATATAAACTTAAATTTGAGAAATTTTTTATGCACAAACATGCCAAACGCTCCAATCATTAGTCATCCAGGATATCAAATAGAGAATTTTATTTTCTTACAAAATAATTATATCATTACACAATATGAATTATACCTTGTAAGACCTAGTCAATAAAATCTTACACCTCTATTATTGAATTTAATACAACAACACGTTTATTTGCTAATAGTCAATGTGTAAACCTATTATATGACTAGTATTTAATCATGGGGACCATGGGGAGTCATCCCCAACACCATTGAATTAAAAAAGAATTAAAATTATTAAGAAATAATTTCCAGAAAATAGAAAAACGTCCAAAACACAGTCCAAACGACCTCAAAACGCCGAAAAATACCATGATTCACTGCTAAATCAGTAAGTTTTTCTCACCACGACGTTTCCGATGGACCCACCAAATTTCAGCTCAATCGGAGTCCGTCAAGTTCGCTGACCTCCGAAAATTCCGGCTATTCGGTCAAAAACAGGTTTTGCGTTTTTCTAGGGTTTACCCCAAAAAATTCAGATAATCTCAATCAAATATCAATAAGAAAACATATATCTCATGATTATAAGAATAATCCATAAATTATGCACAATTAATTCACAAAACAGCAGTGCAGTTTTTCAGAAAACCACATATATATGTAATTCAAAAAATGCACATAAACACCATATTCTTGTTTCATGAAAAACTTAGTTATTTAATTAGATGTGAGTGAGCTCTGATACCAATTGATGGATTATTATATGCAGCGGAAGCAATCCCAGTATCAAAATCACATGTAATTTAGACAACTAGCATAAACGGGATTTCACGGGTTACCTCTTGAAGCGTAAACATATCTCTTCTACCACGTGAGCCTTTCGTTCCATAACTTCTCAATGGAATCTCCATCACCCGCACAATCGTGATCCTCGAACGTTCCACGGTCTTCTACTGTGTTACCCAAATAATACCCGAAAATAGCAATTTCGTGTGGGCGAAATTTCTAGGAAAACTTGGCTGAAAATTTCAGCCACCATCTACTCATCCCTCTAGGTGGAAAATGTATTTATAGCACAAATTTTAAGGGTTAAGACCTTTTTTCCAAAACCTGTTAGGTTTTCTTTTCCACCAGAAAAAGGATTCATTTATTTCCTATTATTTAGGCACAGTAGGGACCACAAAATTTAATTAACAAGGCTTCCAATTATGGAATTAATTTGTAATTTTCGAAATTAATATCCACCATAATTAATTACGAATTATTCCACTAAAAATTCGTAATTACACTCCTTATTCAATTTCGAAATTCATCCATTAAATCTTATTTAACTCCCCATGTGAAGATTCAGATACGAATCAATTAAATTAAATTACTGACGATTTAATTTATTGATTATTTCCTTTAGACTTTCGCTTAACTTATTTCATGTGTCGGATACAAAATCCACCGGCCGGGTTTACACATGAAAACTTATAAGCTTTCATAAAGGTATATCATCAATCTCTAAACCGAGACATGGATTCCATCAACTAACTATTACTTCGCCAATGTATATTATTATTATTATCCAATTTACCAGGCATATTGACCCACGAAAGAATCTCGCCTTTTAATAAATCAAAACAATAATAATATACACAGCTAATAATAATTATATCAAGA
This sequence comes from Nicotiana tabacum, assembly GCF_000715075.1. Taxonomy (NCBI): domain Eukaryota; kingdom Viridiplantae; phylum Streptophyta; class Magnoliopsida; order Solanales; family Solanaceae; genus Nicotiana; species Nicotiana tabacum. The sequence goes on from NC_134086.1 coordinate 52,563,710, forward strand.
TTAAGAGTATAAGTACATTTAATGGCTAGAGAGTTTATTTTATTAAGTCAGTATAAAATACTTATCTCTACCTGGTCCTTTCAATACATACAAAATGTACTAGCACAAGAAGTTGGAATTAAACCATTCCCATAATCAAGATTAATTATATTTAATCTTGTGCTACAATCATTCCTGATGGTTTGTCCAATTCCATCATTAGATTGTGAACTCAAACTTTATACTTATAAGAACCGATGATTTAATCTTCCGTGTATAAGCTAAACTCTATACACTAAATCATCTACTATATAAGCAAAGGACACAGACTATTATATGATCTATTTAAAACTTTATTAAAACTGAATAAACAATTATTTCATAATAAATACTATATCTAAACCACTCATGGTTAATAGTATATATCCCAACATAGTTGTATATATAACAAGGGCCAAATAAATTAAAATTTTGATAATAATCTCGAAAATACGATCATACTAATTCCCAACAATATATCAAGAAGAACAACTGGCTGGAGAAAATATTTTTCTCTTTTTTGACTAAATTCTTTTATTCAAAACAAAAATCGGTGCAATCATTGTATAATGAGTATATAGTGAGTACAAAAACATTATACACCGAGGATAAACTGATTATACATAGATTATTCAGTGATTATATATTTTAGAATTTAATTTATACTTTGTATAATCCGCGTATAAGAGGATAAATTATTAAGCATACATAGCCACTGACCCCATAAACACGCAATTTTGCCCCCCTCCCCCTCCCCCTCCCCTCCATTAACGTAAGAGCTTTCAGCAAACGGAGCTATGACGCATATGCAGATTTTAATTTTCTAAATAGATAGAGAGCTACTTTCAAGTACCTTGGGTCTATTATCCAAGGAAAATGAGGGGATTGATGAGGATGTTGCTCATCGTATTGGAGCAAGGTGGATGAAATGAAGACTCGCATCCGGTGTTTTATGTGATAAGAATGTGCCACCCAAATGGCTAGTCAAGAACTCTCATGCCCGGAAGATGAAAGTAGCAGAAATGAGGATGATGAGATGGATGTGCGGACATACCGGGATTGATAAGATTAGAAATGAAGATATTCGGTATAGGGTAGGAGTAGCCTCGGTGGAGAACAAGATGTGAGAAGCGAGGCTTTGGTGGTTTGGGCATGTGAAGAGAAGAAGCTCAGATGCTCCAGTGAGGAGGTGTAAGAGGCTGGCCTCGGGTGGTCTGAAAAGGGGTAGAGGTAGGTCAAGGAAGTACTGGGGAGAGGTAAGGGTGTATTGTGGGCCGGGCCCAGCCCGGGACCGACCTGGGATCGCTAGCAAACGGGCCAAATGGGCAGGTCCCTACCGGTCCTAAAAGCCCACTGTGGGCCGGTCCTCACCAAATAGCCCGCGAGCCCGGGACCGACAGGCGAGCCTGGGCCTGTTCAACCGGGCCAAACGGGCCCAACGGCTATTTTTCAAAAAAAAAAAAAATTAAAAAAGGCCAACGGCCTGAAATTTAAAAAGTAGTTGTTGGCCTGCAATTTTAGCCGTTTGGCTTTTTTAAAAATAGCCATTTGGCCCCCAAACTTTTTATAATTACACGTTTTCCCTATTCTCAACAATAAATACCCTCTCATTCTTTCATTTTTACTCACAAATTCATCAATCTCTCTCATTTCTCAAACTCAAATTGAAGTATTCAAATCGTCAAGTCTTCACTCATCTCTCATTTCTCAAACTCAAATTCTTAATTTAAGTTAAATCATGCCCGGTGATTCTAGATTGCACCTATTTGTTTTGGAACACTTTAATGTGGTAGAAGAAAATGAAGAAGTTTACATAATAAAGTGCAAGAACTGTGATCGAGTCTACACTCGTCATCCAAAGGAGGGCACATGCAGTTTAAGGAGGCATATAAAGAGTTGTCTTGCGCGTTCTCCAGACATTCGTATTTAAGATTTTAAATTGATTTGAGATAATTTGTGTTATTTTAAAATTATTAGACGTATGATGCTTAATGTTTTAGTTTGTTAGATTAATTTGAAGTATTATGTTGAAGGCATTGAACTTTAATTTGAAGTATTAAATGTAAACTTTACTTTGCAGTTTTGATACCGAGTTCATCTTAATATATATATATATATACGCACACGTCTTAATATAGCTAATGTATACAATCTTATATAAGGCAATATATAAGATACGGCAATATACTATGTGTGTGTGTGTGTGTGTGTGTGTGTGTGTGTGTGTGTGTGTGTGTGTGTGTGTGTGTATATATATATATATATATATATATATATATATATATATATATATATATATATATATATATATATATATATATATGTATATGCCAAGGTGCGAGTGCGGCAAAAAATGTATGATGCAAGACTGTTGGGATGATGGTGAAGCTGGACGTCGCTACTGGGCATGTATGAACAAGTTTTATAGGGTTCCCGACGAACCTGTTTGCAATTTTGAGGTATGGATTGATGAACCCTGTCACCAGGAATACTACAAAGAAAAATTGCAGTATCTTCATTGTTTGTGTTTGAAGTAGTGGGAAAGAGAGCGACAATCCAAACGAGAAGTTGCGGAGTTGAAGGAGAAACTCAAAGAGGTGGAAGAAGAAAAAAATAAGCTGGGAGACAAATTTAAGTGGTTGGAGCATAGAATACTAGGCGGTCGTGATTAAACAATGACATGTATGTGTTGAGCCTAGTAATGTATCTTTATGTTTCCCGTGTCATGTGTTTTCATTAGTTGTACTGAATTTAAGTTATGTTAAGTTTCTATGTTTGTGTTTGTGTTGTACTGTTAAAATAAAGAAGAAACGGGCCTTGACTATTTTTTTAAATTTTTTTTTATCTAAGACAATTTCTTGTAAATTATATAGCTTATATATACTATATATATATATATATATATATATATATATATATATATATATATATAGAGAGAGAGAGAGAGAGATAGTACATTTTTCAATATATATATGTGTGTATGTGAGTGTGTGTGTGTGTGTGTGTGTATATATATATATATATATATATATATATATATATATAATTTACAAGAAATTGCTTTAGATAAAAAAAAATTCAAAAAAATAGCTCGGAACACTTAGGCCCGTTTAGGCCTATGGGCCCGGCCCATTTAGCCCGGGACCATGTGGGCTTAGGCCCGTAGTGGGCCGGTTCCACCCTCTGGGACCGCTAAGCTCGGGACCGTTTGACCTGGGACCGACCCGCCAGAGCACGGGACCGTTTGGCCCGGCCCGACCCGTTTAGCCCATTTAGGCCCGGGCCCGGGCCACAATACAGCCTTAGCGAAAGGTAATAAGGCAAGACTTGGCGTTACATCAGCACACTGAGGACATGACCCTTGATAGAAAGGTGTGGAGGTCGAGGATTAGGTAGAAGGTTAGTAGGTAGTCGAGTGTGTGTCTTCTCCACACCGGTAGTAGTAATACTAAGCCTTGTATTTGGTTATTGACAGTCTTGAGTACATATATTCTTATTATATTGTTGTTGATACCGCTTGTTCTCTTATTATATTGTTGTTGATACCGCTTGTTCTCTTATTATCTTATTATTGTTACTGCTTGTTCTCTTATTATCTTGTTATTGTTACTGCTTGTTTTCTTATTATCTTGTTGTTGGTATTGCTTGTTGTTACTGCTTTCTTTTTCTTTCCTTAAGCCGGGTGTCTATCAGAAATAGTCTCTCTACCCTCAAGGTAGGGGTAAGTTCTGCGTACACACTACCCTCCCCATTCCAATCTAGGGATTATACTGGATTTTTTTTGTTGTTGTTGTTATTGTTGTTGTTGTTGTTGAATAGATAGAGCAAAGGATTTACTGCCAAAAAAAGAAATTCAAACCTTTTAATGTGCAAATCAGGTAATTATTAAGGGTTCATACAAATAGCCGGTTGGATTCACTATTTATATTTTCCAGTCGATATACATAAATTATACACTGATATTCATATTTTTGCATATATAATATATTATAGATCTATGACTATTTTAAACTTAGTGGGTGTTTTGACATAAAAATAATAAAATTCCAAAAAATTGCGAATTTTTTGTTCAAGTGAAAATGGTATTTGAAATATAGAGTTGTGTTGGGACATGGATATGATTTTGGGTTGTTTTTGAAGTTTTGTGAGTGATTTGAGTGAAAATTTTGAAAAATAATTTTTTGGAGTTTTTTAAATTTTCAAAAAACTCACTTGAAAATTTTATGAAAAAACATTAATTTAAAAAAAAAAGTGAAAATATTTTGAAAAAAGGGAAAAATAGTAGGTTAAACAAGTATTTAAGTTAATTCTTCAATTAACAAGGAGTATAAGTTAAGTTGGGCCCAGCTCATAATTATGGGCAACAACTTCCAGCCCCATAGAAAAGCCTTATAAAGGAGGCCTCCTCCCCAAGTCAGTAAAACTACAGTACCTGTCACTTCCACCGATCATGGCTACTCATAGCAATGTGAAGAATGCGTTGATTGCATTTGTTGCTCCACTTCCCTCCCTACTCTTCTACCTCTCTTTCCTTTGCAATTACCATGAGAATCAGCATCCACTTTACAATTGGTGCTATCACCACCCTCTTCTTTTTGCTAATCTCTTGTTTTTCCTCAATGTCAATGTCCTCTTCTGGCTCATTGGTCTTCTCCTCTCTAGCCACTGGGTAATTTTTACATGAATTCGTCAATTGCGTTGTTCTTGAATTGTGTTCTTTACTTGGATTATAATTGTGTTTCAAATTTACGAGGCTAACTTGATTTTAACGGTTAATTTACTACCAATGTGTTCTTATCATTTTGGAGCTAAAACCTAATCATTTTATAGTGCTTGTTTTCTATTTTAACAAGAGTCTACTTGGGAATCTTAATAGCTAAGTTGATTGGCTACCTGAATTTTTACCTTGTTGGTGAGGGTTTGATTCCCCGCCTTCTAAACCCCTCCCCATTACAAAAACAAAAACAAGAGTCTATTGTTTATTTTGTTTTTGGTTCTTAAAATATGAGGCGAGCTTAAAGAAAGAAGTGAGGATTCATATAGCCGACCCCAACTTGGTTGGGATTCTAGCTTCTTTTTTTTTTGTTGTTGTTGTCATCGTTGTTATTTTGTTTTTGTTGTTGTTATTGTTTTGTAGAATAATGTCGAACATTAACTGAAAAATGGGCCAGATAGTGAATTTGAAGTGAGGAGGGAGTACTAATGTTTTGTGATTTTTGATAGATTTGATGAATTGGGTTACTGTTGAAATTTGATTTTTTCAGATGATAGATTTATACTGGACAGTGATTCCAGTAATGCTGGTGCATTTCTATGCAAATCATCCGTTGGCACAGTACAATGTTTGGAGGTCCAATGTGGTTATAATCTTGACTTGGATTTGGAGTATAAGACTTACGCATAACTACTTCCGGCGTGAGAATTGGCAGTGGGGACACAGGCAAGATTGGAGATTTACAGATATGAGCCATCAGTTTGGCAAAAACTGGTGGTGGATCTCTTTCTTTGCTGTTTATCTCTCTCAGCAGGTAATGAATTCACTACCTTGTTTCTTTTATATAGCTTACTTTTTAGGAATATATGCCTGATTTTAGAGCCATCAATTTATTGATAAAATGAAACATTTATATCAGTGAATTATTCATTCAGAATTGAGGATGTATGATTATTTATGCAACTTCACTTTATGTCTGACTTCTTTCTTTAGTAGTTTTATTTGTGCAATGAGAAGAGTCCCATTCATAAATATTCTAGTAGGAAGAGGAAGACCCCACATTACTAACATGAGAAAGTAATATTTGCCTGATTTTAGAGCCTACACATATTGCCCGTTTCCTGCATCTAGATATAGCATACCTAATTACTACTTTCAAATATTTGTTGTGTGATCTTCATGTATGTTGGAAATTTCTGCTGCTCAATCAAGCGGTAAAAGAGTATGCCTCATAAGCAAAGTGCATTGCAGTTATTCCCTAAAAGTGTCCGCTCTTCTGAAGATATAAATTATTCATCCCATTTAGGATTTAGTAAAGGCAATTCTCATATGTAAAATGGTCGATTGTTCTATAAGTTCCACATACTTTTGTTAGTATTTCTGCTAGGCACAACCATATGAATAAAACATTGTTTGCTCAAAAGCATGGAACTGGTAAAGACCATGCTATATCACATTGTCGCTGAAAAAACAACTTTCTTGGCCTTTACTAAGTGTGTAAATCAAGTCTGGTTGATGTAATATTTTGGAATGTGACATTGAATTTGCAGCGGTCAGCTAGCGGAACAAAGAAATATTCGTGGCTCCTTTATCATCCATTAAGGTGTTGTTTATTTTCGTTATGTGACATGACTTTTGCAGGTTTTTCTAATGGGTATATGCCTACCTATGTATGTGGTCCACTCCGAAGACAAGCCATGGAATATCTGGGATTTCATTGCCGTATTCATCTGCTTGTCTGCCATCATAATCGCCTATTATGCGGATACACAGCTCCACGATTTTGTGAGCAGAAATCAGAAACTAAAAGAGCTTGGCGAGCCAATGGTTCCCAATCTTGACGAAGGCCTCTGGAGGTATTCACGACATCCAAATTATTTCGGGGAGCAGTTATGGTGGTGGGGACTCGTCGTATTTGCCTTGAACTTGGGTCAGGCTTGGACCTTTGTCGGTGCACTAACTAATAGCATGTGCCTGGCACATGTCACTGGGCTTGTTGAGAATAGGATGCTTAAGCAAGCCTACAGAGCTGAAGCATATAATCTCTACCAGAGGACTACATCTGTGTGGATACCATGGTTCAAGTCATCCTCAAAAGGAAAAGATAAGAAAACTTGAGCCTATTTTCGATCTATTTGATCTCTTCCCTCATTAAATGTCCACGATAAGAACAATTGAATCAGTAATCTACTCTACTGTGCTTTGTAATTAGGTCTCTTGTATAATTCATTTGCCTGCATTTGTCCCTTGCAAATCTGCAACCTTCTTATCGTTTATCCACTGGTTTTTAAAGCTAGCTAAGAAGAATTGAGAAATGTCCCGTTTTGATTTTATTTCTCGCAATTCAAGACGTAATTGTTCCTTCCTTGCAATTTCATTTGCATGAAACCTGCAAACTTGTTAGCACGCCCGACTCATAATAAAAAAATAAATTAAAAAAAAAAAAGACAACCCGGTGAGGGAAGTATTCTGCATTCATGTACGGTCCGGAGAAAGACGCATCCGAAGGGATGTGATATAGGCAGCCCAAGGCCTGACTCGCACAAATAAATGAATATTTCTGTACTTTCTCTGGGAGCAGGAGCTGTGTATCTAAAAACAAAAACCTTAAGTGTACAACTTAATACAAAAACTTACCAGAAAAAGGGAATTTAGTACTTGATGCATAAAACTTTCACATAACTTCATTAATTCTAATACAACAACTAACAGCACTAAACCAGTAAGTCAAATTAAATATCTTTAAAATACGATTTCCACAGGTCCATGTAAAGATAACTTCAATAGCAAACTTGACTTTCAGTTCAATTAATGATCCATAAAAAAGAATTCACTTTTGATATTAAGTTTCATATTTAATTGCTTTAGGAATTCTACCAATAGTTAGTTTCAAACTTTCAATGCCAGTGTCATTTTATTTTTCCCAAACAATCAGCTTATAAATAAAGAATTGGAAAATAAAATATTTGATGAAGTAGACAAAAGCTCTAGTTTTTATCTACATTTCATCTTCTTGTTCCTCAAACCGCTCTGCTCTTCACAGGCACACATGTTTCAACTCACTTACTTTATTCATGAGAAGCAATGATCCCTTGCTTTGCATCCCTTCCTTGCTTTAAGCGAAGAAAGGGTTGCTTTTTATAAAACTAAGCAGGAGCATTGGCAATGATAATGTAATTGTTTTGGAAATTCATCCTGCCTTGTAAGAATATTTTTGCTTCGAGTTGCCACCCAGGTTGATGGATTATATAATGCAGCGGAAGCAATTCAGCGTCAAATTCACGTGTAAAATAAATAACTAGCACATATAGAGTTTACACAAGTTACCTTTTAAAGCGTGAATTAAGTATGTGTATCACATTAGCCTTCAGTTCCAAAGCAACTTAATCAGAACACCACTGCCAACACGATCACGATCTCCAAATGTTCCATAGTCTTCTACTGTATTACTCAAATAATATATTGAAAGAACAAATTTCATGTGGGCGAAATTTCAAGGCAAAAATATCAAAAATTCGGCCAATCCTATGGTGGAAAAATACATGTATATACACACACATTTTTTGGGGTCAGATTTTTTTTCCAAAACCTATTGAGTTTTCTTTTTCACTAAAAAAGATGAGAAATTTTCACAAACCACTATTGTTTAGTGGTTATTAGCTAGTTGTAGCTACCATTTACTATATTACTTCTTATAACTATGTTTTCAGGTTTTTTAGAGTGTATTCGGTGTATTTAAGCTACTGTATTCATGAATACAGTAGCATTTCTAGGCGTGAAACAGGGGATTACAGCTAGACAGATTTTTGTCTTCGAGTATATTCGAGTGTATTCGACTGTATTCACGGCGTAAAACATGGGACTACATCTAGATAGATTATTGTATTCAACTATATTCACGTCATGAAACATGGGATTACAACTATTTTTAAACGGAAAGTGAAAACATAATAAACTCCTAATATAACTCAACAAACTCAATTATAACACACAAATTTTGTATTTCCAGTTATAAAAAAGATTCTCAGCCGAAAAACACCCCAAAAAACTTAGCAATCTTCAGAGAAATTATATAATACATCTGAATACATAAATTATATTAATTAAAAAAAATATATGAATACATTCATGAAATATAGCGAGATAGTGAATACAATGAAATACATATAATACAGCGGGATACATTGAAATACAATGAAAAAAAAAGATAATGAATACAATGAAATACATAGAATACAGAGAGATACATTGAAATACAATGCAAAAAAAAAGGTAACAGACTCTTCAAGTTGCTCAGCCCCAAACTCTATCGTCTTTGTTCAAGAATAACCCACACGAGGTCAAAATCCCAAAATTATATACAAAAGATCCAAAATCATCGAACCTTCAATTTCAAAAATTCTTTCTATTATTTTTGCGTTGATTTCAAGAATCCAAAATTACAAAATTACATACAAGAATCCAAAATCATCGTCTTTGTTCCAGAACTGATGATTCTGACGATGCTGATGGCATCGTCGTTTGTGAGGTCTCTCTTTTCACTTCCCCAAGCATCTTATATATCACTTTTCTACTGTTTTTCTGATTTTTGCGTTGGTTTCAGATTTCTAAGAATTGGAGAGTATCAGCTAGGAGCTTTCAAGGGAAGATAATGGTGGATATTCGTGAGTTTCAGAAAGGCGGAGGTTTTGCATCAGAAGAAAGCGGAGGTATTGTAATTTGTAGCGTTGGTTGAGAGAGAGAGAGAGGGTGGAGAAAAATCTAAAAGAACGAGAGAGAAAAATAAATCAAAGCATATTTTATGGCTTGAGTGTAGGAGGTGACCATAAATAGATATTTGGCTATAAAAATCAAAAGATAGTTATGGAATATAATTTTTTAAAATAGTATTTATTTAAAATAAATAAGGTATCAACATTTGCTATAGGAGGCAAAAATTCCAAAAAATATTTCCTTTGTTTCTAATTATTTAGTCATAGTAAGAATCACAAAATTTAATTAACAAGGCTTCTTATTATGGAATTAATTTCAAAAAATGCAAAATTAACTTCTACCATAATAAATTATGAATTATTTCTTTAGACTTTGGCTTAACTTATTTCATGTGTCGGCTACAAAATTTACCGGCCGGGTTTACACATAAAAATTTATATGCTCTCATAAAGGTGTATCATTGATCACGCCCAACTATACCTTATATAAAGGACTTAGCGGTCGTTGCAGATATATTCCGGTTAATAAGTCCGGAGTCGAATCCGACAGGGAATTAATCTATTAAGCTCAGATTAGACTCGCACAAATTCATGTAATCAATCTTCAGAAATATTTGAGTAATAAGTTGAATGATTACTAACTAAATATTACGTAATAAAAATGCAATAAATAAGAACTAACTACGAACGGGTTATAGGCAATAATTGGAATGATCTAAGGTTCTGATTTCCCGTATTGTCGGACTCCTTTCCACTACATTTTCTATAAATTTGCCTAAGTCTTCTCTATCGATCATGAGCACTCTGATTGTCGTAACTCTCTCCCGAGTAATTACCATAATATACTAGACATATTCTCCCGAATTATGCTAACTGGATTTAAGTACAACTCACTCAGATCGCACCAAGGTTTCGTTATCCTAATCCCACCTTTAAACCCTTCATATTGATCCCTCATATACGTTAGAAGTGATGTTGTTTAACAACTACCTAAATATGCATTCTCTCCCGAGTAATACATATTAAATAGGAACAGTTAATTGAGGTCCCTTCAATCAACAACAATACGCATATAGTTGAACAAATAGAGAGAATACTACGACAAATCTATATTAACATAACAATAAAATCATCCTCCAACAGGTTCCATCAAAATCCTAGATTAGGAGTTTAGCTACTCATACTCATAGTAAGAATATCCAAAGTATTCTTCATAATTGAATTACAAAGTAAGGATAAAGGGATGTAGAAATCGATGATTCTAACTCCCAACAGTTGTTCCACGAGCTATCCTTGCCTCCGATTGCAAAAGTCCTTCAAAGCGGCATTTTTAGGTCTATTTATATGTTTAGGACAAGACCTAAGCGTGTAGTTCAAATCCTAGTCAAGCTAGAAAACGAACTAAATCTTCAAAACTCAGAATGGATCTCGCCCTATACCTAGCGTCGCCAGGCATCACGCCTGGTGGACCTGGCCCCAGGCCTGGCGTCGCTAGGTCTAATGCCTGGTTATGCTGGGCCTTTGCCTTGCCTCGCGAGCCTCTCGCTAGCTTCAAGCGTGGCGTCACCAAGGGTTTCGCCAGCTTCAAGCCTGGCGTCGCCAGGTTCTCTCATTCCCTGCTCCCACGCACGCTTTTGACTTGTAGATCTCCTTTTTTTTTTTACTTTCATCTCCAATTCACCTACACATAGAATGGACCCTATTACGCACAAATAAAGTGTAATTTATCATTAAAGCATATAAAATGCAAGGCGAATAATGTGCTAAACTATGAATTATAGCCACACATCAATACCCCACACTTAGACATTGCTCGTCCTCGAGCAATCAAACTACACTTATAGACACAACCTATTAAGCAATTCCCTTAACTCATTATACCAAGAATCTTTAAAATAGTTTAAGCACAAAGGTGTGACATCATCGCCTCAAGATTCGACTTACAAATACCATGCCTTATTCACAATTCACTTACTTACTCTAACATTGAAGTCAACAATATTACTTTTCCTTTATGAATCATGTGCCCTCACCCAATCAAAGAGCTTAGTTCCACACACAATGAATTTTAAAAACGTAGGAACTCAAGATAGGAAAAACTCACTCGCTCTCAGAAATAACCTTCATATGCCCCAAATGATGCACCATAAGCTTGCCCGTAGTGTAATACTCTACTAATAGAGTTCATTCAGTCTAAGATCAAATATGACTTTCATTGATTGTAATGTAGGATACAGGTCGGGTAGTATACATTTGGATATAAGTGACTACACCTCCCTTAAGCACTTTAATACAAACACTTTAATATTCAAGCCCATACTTATGTCAAACCAAACTCCACCTTAACTTCACTATATTTTACCCCCTGCTTCTTTAAGCACCAGTACATCAAAAGCCACCACTATCAAGAAATATTCTTCCCAACAATACAACTATTTTTTTTCTTTTTCAATTCAAGTGGCTTTTATTTATTTTATTTTTTAAATTTTTTTCTTTTTACACAGTGCAACTTTCTCCTTATTTCAATTATTCCACTCAAAAACCAACCTACACTACAAGAAATATAGGCTACAACCACATTTAATTGACGACATTTATAACAAATGTCATTAAACAATTACTTTTCTGACATTTAGAGCAATATGTGGTTAAATGAACGTCATTTAGCAAGAAAAGTTATTAAATATTATAACATTTGATTCAAATGATGTATTTTTCACTATGTTTATCGACATTTGCAGCAAACAGTGAGAAATTTTATACGCAGTTGAATTTAAATCGCTCATTCCTTTCTTTTTATTTTCCCTATTTCCAACCCCCTTTCAGAACCCTCCTCCTTTGAAACCCTAAATTCTACGAGACAACATCCATCATTCTCTGTTCATCTTGCTCGAAAGGGGCCATGCTATTTATGTCATATTTTACAGAATCATAGGTGATGGCAACCTCCACTTCCGTTCTCTTCTCTCGCCTCTGTGAACAAATTCAAATCGAACTGAAATCGAATATGCAGTCAATTGCTTCTTCTCCATCAAGACATTCGAAGTTCGTAGTCTTGTGACCTTGCCAGAAGGAGAAGCCAGAGTTCAAGTCAATGTAATCGGTGCAAGGTTTTTTATTGAGACTTCGAGGAATCTTCAATTAATTTTTCTTCTTTTAATTTGAAATTATGGGTTGTTCATATTAAAAGATGGGTTTGTGATTCATTCACTTTGGATATGAATGAATTTTGGATAGTTGATGTATCCTATTTCATATATGTGTGCCGCAATCCGATAGATGAGATATTGCCGCATGTCAGTGTATTACCTTTCTATAATTGAATTAGAGAACCTAATTATGCTGTGCATTTTAATTGATACGAAATTTACCTTTTCAACTGTATAGTAGTATATTGCCTTCCAACTGTTTGAGAGAATGCTTTAAAGTTCTAGATAAGTTATCAAATGGATTTTGATAAAGAATCCATTAGATGTTCATGTGTATATGTAATCTTTGTTTATTATCCATGTTTATTTAGAGGTCAACTCGCTGATTGAACTATGTGGAGTCCACTTGAGGCTATGTAGCTGCCAAGTTCCACTTAATCTTCCGGATTGGTTGGTTCTTTTAATCTATCCCATTAGGTTGTTGGGTTATCCCTTTGAAATTGTTATGTATATTGTTTCAGCTTGATCATTTACTTTGCTCTGCACCCTTCTGTGTGGTAATCAATTGTACTTGTTATACTGGTGTTTACTTACATTGCCTCTGTTGGTTATCATGTGTCACAATCTATACTAAACAAATAGTTTGGTGCATTATCTTGTTTAAAACTATGTCGCAAAGGCAATAAGGCCATTGTGCCTCTATTAATGCTTTTCTTACTTTTTTAATATTGTTTTTTTTGTTCGTTCCCGATCTAGTTTAGTATAATTCTTTTCTTTTCAGTTATTGGAGACAACACTTCTGAAGGATGTGAGCTACTATAGTGTGGGTGAATCCTTGGCGTGGTGATATACTGATACCAAAGCTTCTTCATCAAAGAATACGGACACTAAAGCTTCAAATTGTATAGGCTATTTTGGAGATGTTAACAAAGAGAAAAGTTACAATTATCTATATACTATACTGGACTATTGTTTTTAAATTCATTTAAATTATCTGTGGTGTATGTCACTTGAAACTTTTGACATGAATGTGAATGTTTGTGGTATTTCGAAGAGCAAATAAATACATTTGTTGTTTTCTTCTTTTCTATATTGTATGTATTGTATGTAAAAGGAAAATATAATAAATGTATTGTTTTGAATTTTAGTTGTGCGTCTATAGTTTTTTAATTTACAAATAATTTGCTAACATTTTTGTATATGTCACAAATTATATGGTTATGAACTCAAATGAGTGACATTTGATAAAAAGTTAGTAGATAAATGCCACTAAGCATTTACTGACATTTACTTAAATGTTGGAAAATTTTCGACATTTAGCATAAATGTAAAATAAACGTCAGTAATTGATTATGTCACATTTATGTGACCTAGTACGACATTTATTTAATGTCGCCATAGCTCATATTTCTTGTAGTGCTACCACACCACACTTTACAATTTAAGTGCTCATGAGAGGTGACAAGGTTCAAATATATGGCTGATTCAAACAAAAGGGTACGGCTTATAATGTGGTTACTAAAGAAACAGGATTATAGGCTCAAAGGAGTTAACTACGATGCATAACATTAAGGTGGGTACTCTATGTATATCTGGCTTAACAAAGAAACACCTATACACTTCTCAAACTGAACAAAACTACTATTTCGCTTTGCACACATACGGGGTAAGTTCTAGACATCAAATGCAGTGCACGGAATACATACAAACCTCACATAGACATGACACATAACTCATTCAGGAATGATTTTTTTTTTCACGATACTCCAGTCAAATCAGTTAAGCAAATTTAAGAATCTGCGATTTAAGGTACTTATACTAAAGTCAAAAAATTGAGCCTAAGCGTCACAACCAGAGTACTAACTATTCTCAAGGCATCACAAAGCTACGAGATATTGCTGCAGTTAAATGCATAGCCCAGTGGTTCTCACTCCTAAAAATTAAAACTAACTACATCCGGTTCAACGAAAAATCCTTGAAAAAGATCGCGGCCCAAAGGAAAATCAAGGAGGAATTACTACACTACCTACAAATAAAATCTTTTGGGTATTTTTCTTTAGACTTATTTCCCTCAAGAAAAATGTCTAGGAGATCCATCGTTGGGAAAAGTCTAACATTTCTATGTTTTTTTAAAATATTTTCTGACTAAAAACAACTAACAAGAAAAACAAAAATGAAAAATTCTTAAAATAAATAACTAAAATAATTAACTAACGAAAATGACACTTACTACAACAACAAAAACAGCTAACAACTACTAATATCTACAAGTTCCCACCCCACACTTAGATTTGTATTGTCCTCAGTGCATGCACAAATTGACAAAACAAGATAAAAAAAAGTAGGGTGCAAGGGAACTCTCTGATCAAGAAGCGTCTTCATCCTCTGACGCTCTCCACTCTTCATCATGTTCGTCCTCCTTCTCCTCATCATCGCCCTCACATCTGACTGCTCTGGCTTGGCCTCAAACTGCTCAAGTGTGTTGATATCCTTATCATCAGGGAGTCTGTATCCATCTCCTAACCCAATCAGCTGATTGGCATGAGCATTGAGCGGGTACCGCTGCTCCAATTCAGTCCTCTCCTCAGATGTGGCCGGCCGACCCCCTATCATTAGCTGAAAATCCATCATCCCATAGAGATGGGCCATAAAACTATTATCACGTGCATTGTGCTCAGTACCTGCCAATGATGGCATGGCAGTCTTGTCTTTCAGCCAGAGATTAGTGATGTCCGTTTGTCGGATAGGATGATCGATGGTGTGGTCAAACTCAGGCTCCTCCTCAACCTCCTCGTTCCTTAAGAACTGAGTCAAGAAGTTAGCAAATGGCATTCGATCTATTTTCTTACTCGTCCTCACTGATGACATCTGGTAGCGGATCAGATGACCCACATTCACCCTTTGACCTGTCATGAGAAAGTAGAGCACACAGGTCCTTTCACAGCTTGTTACACCCCAGATTTTCGTGCGTGAAAGTACGCCATAAGTAAAATGATGAAAGTCAAAAAATGAGATATTATATTTCGCATTTTCGTACATTAAAGCGTCGTCGTACAATAAAACTTCATCGTAAGATTAATCGACGCAAATTCGGGAATGAGATTTATTTTGAGATTATAAGTAATACGCTATTTATATCAAGCGATAAATAAGTTCTATGAAGGATAAAGGGGTACACGGATTAACGAAAAGGATTTTCGTTAAAAGTGGCCAATTTGGGATAAAATACGGGTCGAGCGATAATATCCGATAATTATAAACTAGTACCATGCAAGGTACCATATGACCACGGTATTGTAATATATATAAAGTATACATGAAGTATTTTTAAAATAAATAGAATTTTAAGTAATTTGTGATAATTTTTAAATTATGCGGGTAATAGATTAATTATCAAGTAACGAAACATTACTCGATTAACCAATAAGTGGATAAATTAACAAAATTCCCCAAGGAGAAACGTGGCAGATCCCCTCCCTTTTTATAAGGTGAGTCATCATTAACCTTTACAAGTGTCTAAAGATTCTTAATCTAAAAAGTCTTAGTAAGACTTATCAATCTTCCCATGACAAAAGTTGTATCAAAATGCCTTAAGAAGAAAAAGCTTCAAGATAATGATCTGCCAAAACGTTGAAAGCAAAGCTCCATTTTCAAATAACAAGACTCATTTTGGCGACTTCAAATTCCTTTCATTTGAAGACCAAGGAAACCTTTTACATTCTGTACATGTGACCACAACGTGAAGGAGCAAAAATGTCACACAAATTTAGTCCTTAACCAATCGTTCCATTAAAAAAAACATTAAAGGCAGAGTAAATTGTCCGAAATTTCAAGTTTAAGTTTCGTCCATATTTTGCAGAAGCCGATTCGTTCAAATAATTCCGGGAATAGGTATGTTAAGGCTATCCCTTCTTTCTTGTGGTGTGATCCATACAATACGAACGAAACGTGCAAATGCACAAATTCCATGAATAACTCTATTTATAGAAGTATAAGAGAGATCTATGTTATTTAATTACCATGTGTCATAATATTTTATCATCTGTTCATGGGTCTCAGAAAAATACGAAAGTTGAAAAGATGTTACTTTATGATATTTCTCAAGAGGCAAAATGGTCTTATGACATTCTGAATGATTTTATTGATGTACTTTTCATACATTGCATTGACCCATGACCAGATGGCGTTATATATGCGTATATATGTAAATATATGTATATGGGATATGAGAAAAGGTTACGGCGTTTTATACGCACCACCACCTTATCAACTAGTATATGATGATGATGTTGCCCACAGTGGCTGAAATATGATTCAAACGGCGTTATATACGCATATATATGTATGTACTCAAACGGCGTTATATACGCGTATATATGTATGTATATATATGTATATGGGATATGTGAAAGGTTATGATGTTATATACGCACCACCACCTGATCAGCTGGTATACGATGATGATTTTGCCCATAGTGGTCGATATGATATGATGGGATGCCCTCAGAGGCTGATGATGTTATGAAACATGTACCTATGCACGACATGTCATTCATATGCATATGCATGACGTTAAAAGTAATTTATGATTTACAAATTTATCCAGACTTACAGGTTGGGTCATGTACTTTATATGTCTTCTATGTCTCTTATGTATTTATTTATGTGCCTTACATACTCGGTATGATTCAGCGAAAGATGTTGGTGCGCTCCATTTGCTTCGGAGTTGCTCGTTTGGTTAGTATGATTTAGACGTGTATTCTTTGGCATGGCGGGACTCTGTCCCGACCTTTATGACATTTATG
Source organism: Nicotiana tabacum (assembly GCF_000715075.1). Classification (NCBI taxonomy): domain Eukaryota; kingdom Viridiplantae; phylum Streptophyta; class Magnoliopsida; order Solanales; family Solanaceae; genus Nicotiana; species Nicotiana tabacum. The sequence continues at coordinate 52,581,108 of NC_134086.1, forward strand.
TATTCTTAGAGGCTTGTAGACATATGTCTTGTACGTGAAAAATTGTACGGCCTTATCAGCCTATGTTTTGAGTTTATAAATGATTATGTTGGCCTATTAGGCTCGTATGTCACGTGTATATGATGATGTAATAAGAAAGATAAGTTACATTGGTACTCGGTTGAGTAAGGTACCGGGTGCCCGTCGCGGCCCATCGGTTTGGGTTGTGACAAAAGTGGTATCAGAGCAGTTCTGTCCTAGGGAGTCTACAAGCCGTATCTAGTAGAGTCTTGTTTGTGGGTGTGTCGTGCACCACACTTATAAGTAGGAGGTTACAGAGCATTAAATACTATCACTCTTTCTTCTTACTCTAGATCGTGTGGTAGATCTCATTTATAAGAATTCAAGTCCCGAGCTTCTATTTTTATTCGTAATAAGACGATGCCTACGTTCAGAAAGATGATCGATAAGAGATATAGCTGTGGAAATGTTGAATTAGAGGAACTCGACTTTGTATCATGCTTATGATAAGTAAATATGAGGTCTTCAGCAGATCATGTGCGTACTGAAAGGTGTAAGCCTCTTGATAAAGAGCCTTAAGGCAAGAATACCTATCCACCTTTATGGTGAAAGACAATGAGATATTAAGAAGATAAATAACAGTTTCAACAAGCAAAAGAAGCAAGATGAAGAAGGGTACAAGACGCTCAGTTAATGAAGGTTAACAACGTTTATAATTGAGGCAGAGTAACATAAGCTTTTTGAGTTATATTCAACAATAATAGAGGTATGTACAATTTGTCACACCCATTGCAGTTATGCCCTGTGGGGGCTAACAGGTATAGTTAAGATAAGGATGGGGTATCAAGATCCGGCTGGGGTTAGAGTAACCCAAACTGGTAAATGGATTACTTTCATTTGTTGGCATTTCCGAAAGATATTACATATGTGCAAATAGATCTTCTTTTGAGATACCCAGATGGTGCACCCTAGAATATTACGATTAGATGTAAATACTAGCATTCAGAAGATAGGCACTGAAAGCCTGGATGGGATAAATATTACCTTAAGCGTGGCTCTCATCCTTAGTAGAGCGAGGATGTTGAGCAACCCAAAGAGTCATTGGATGGAGCAAAGGGAAGCTAAAAGCGAAAGAATGTCGTATTGAAGTTTTCACAAGAAAAGGGATATGCAAAAATATTAGCAGAGTAATAAGAAGAGAGATAAGAAAGCATTATGAATAAGGTATGATACATGGATGAAAACGGTAGAGTGTTACACAACCTATAGTCAAATGAATGAAGAGACGAAAGGTGATGGGCCTTAAGACAACGAAAGAGTATAGGCCATAAGGTTATATCCTCATTTTGAGAAATAAGTTCGTGACTCCAACGCGACTACCAGAGGGGAGAGTTAATCCCCAGAGTAACAGAAATCAGTATAGACTGGTACATAAGATAAACTAAAATATGAATTAGGGACTGAATGATTGAAAAGTACTTGGCATCATCGGAATTTCAGATTTCGTTCCGGCGGTAATAGAATGGACCACAAAAGGAAATTCACGATGAATTCAGAGAATAGTCATTCAGGGAGACGCCTCTCTAGAGCAAGCAGTATGAGTAAAGTTAAGCTTAAGAGATTGTATGTGCCAGTTACGCTAAGTGTCACCCTCGCGAGTAAGGGAATTTGTCATCCTTGGTACAGAAGAATTGCCGCAAGGCGAGTAAGGATCATTGATGTTGAGAAACAACGCCAAAGATGAAGAGGTAAAACATCTATAGATAAACCCTCGTGGATTCAGCTTTTAGTACAACCCTAAAGGGGGGAATATGGAATAATGTGGCATTAAGCCAGAATTAAGTGGTTCTAGTGACTATGGAATGGTAAAGGAAGAATGCGATAAATGAAAGAGGAATGAGATGACACTTACCCAAATCTTATAGATACGCTACGATTCAAGAATATTGTGCAAGCACGACGTCAAGGAGAGGAAGTAAAGGTTCTTGCTTGAGGTGTTATTAATAAATAAGGAGCCAGTGCGAGACATAAGTTAAAACAAAGTAAATATCCCAAGAAAGATTACGAGGAATATTGATACGAGAATGGGCCAACAAGTAGTTAGTAATTGGTCAAGAAGATCCCAGTTATGGCTAAACAGGAGGTTACAGACGAGTCATCAGATCGTGTAAGATAAACATAGTAGAAACCAACATGGAGAATATAGCCTCGCAGTAATATCATTATAATACTTGAGATATATTCAAATAGGAGTCGGGGTAATTGAAGGTACCGTATGAGTGTTGCGGGGATAAAAGAAAGTGCCACTAGGAAGGCAATCAAAATGTCAATTCAAAATCAATCCTACAAGCACAAGGGCACGGAGGTAAGAAACTACAGATAGTTATAGGCAAGGAAGGACATCAAAAGGTCTGTAATAAGCTCACAGCTTTATGAGGGTCAAGGGTTCTCCCTAAGTACTACAACGAAAGACTAGCTAAGCAAATAAAGAAGAAGGCTTCAACTTAATCACAACGACCTCAAGAGGAAATAGTCGTGTAACAATAGTCTCACAACAACATTATAAGTACTCTAAAGGAAAGTGGCACTTACTGTGACTAATGAACGGGAAGTAAAATTAAAAGTAATATTCGAGATCATATGAGTTGCGCGAAAACTCTGGCATGTGTGGGCACTAGGATAAGCTATGTATGGACGCAATAAGGGGGCAGAATGACCAGGAAAAGTAATAGCTTACGTTGAAAGAAATCTAAGATGAAACAAAAGAATTATTTGATCAATGATCCAGAGTTAGTACGTTATGGATACACTCAAAATTTTGGAGCATTATCCAGGCAACATATTTGTTGACAATCATACAACCATAGAAGACTCCGGTATAAGTTAAAAATAAAGAATTGAGCGCAGGGCATAGACAAAGGATTGAATTGTTAGAAGAATGTATCACGGATATTCTGTAATGCCCATGAAAGGCTAAGGTAATAACTGATACCATGAGCCATAGATCGGAAAATAGCTTAAGCCTACATAAAGGCCGATCAGAAGGAATAGGAAACTAAAGAATTACATCACCCAAGTAAATCAGGAGTCTGATTATTGGACATAGAAAAAAATTATAGAAGTTATGCTTGAGAACGTGACAGAATCACTTTTAATATCAGATGTTTTAGAGAAATAGCACAACAACCATAATCTATAATGACTCTACAAGGAAGCCAGTTAGAAGAAGTACCAGCCTCATAAGAAGTCAGTACGAAGCTCTCCACCAATCCTGTAAAAAGGTGCAAGTATCATAATAGAAGTTCAAGTTATGGACATGAATTACACCTAGGTGGAAGGGAGGTCAGGAAAGAGATAGAAGAAACAATGCGAGATTTTACGGTAAGTAAGGTAAAGGTGAATAATGTACAAGATACTCAAAGGCAGAATATGTGAATAGTCCATACTTCGGATAAAAGGTTAGAAGTGTTGAGATTCAATATCCAGGAATGATAGCGGCATCGTTAGTAGCATACTTTCCAACCTATGGTCTAGGTATCGAAAAGCTTGACTAAGAGAGTAAAGATGAATTAGAGACGATGCGATGTCTCGCTTGATGTTCCAAATGACATAAGGAAATCTATGATGCAGGCAAGTTGAAAGGTTGCAAGTAATATAACTAGAGATGTGTAGGTCAAAAGTTATTGTATGGTGAAGCGACAAGGTTCTAGAAGACAGGAGCAAGGATAAGAATATGCGAATGGGAAAGTAACAAAATGGATAAGTCCTTAGAATTAAGCCCATGAAAACAATAAGAGCATATGATTTCTCTATGTTATACAAAGCTTAGTGTAGCCTGAATGAACTCAAAGAAGTCAAAGACAAATGGCATTTAGAAATAATGAAATGCTGACCCAGTAATAAAATGAGGGTATAGTTGTCACAGATAAAGGATGAAGTTTGGGACTTCGTTTGAATAATGATTTGAAAAAAGTAGAAGAAGAGGAGGAGAAAAAGATTTCACGGACGGCACGAAATTAAGATACCCCATAAGGTGAATCACATTGAGACACTATGAAATACGATTATGGGAATCACTTCAAATATTCCTCGGTGCAACTTAAGCCCTAGTGGCAATGTATTACATAAGAAGTTTCAAGTTATTGATGGAAGATTATAGATAAACATTGAGGTGAATCGACAATGGATGGATAAAAGTTACAAAGTACGAGATGAAATTAGACAATCATTCCTAAGATGAACAGTAATGAGGAAGTATTAAAGGACTTAGACTTATACATATATGATAAGCAGTGAAAGAGTAACCTAGAGTTTGGTCGTCGACCTCAGTATACATATATGGTATAGTATGACCCAGCTGGATGCAGTAAAGTTATACGGATGGCTAAACGGACCCATGCGATAAGATATAGCAATATTCGTGAGTTCAACAAAGTACCGAGAGAAGAACTTCAGTATACTCATAGATACCCAAAGGGACATCTTGTCGAGTTCTGTATATGTTCCCAAAGTAAGAAAAGGCGATTGGCTAAAAGCTAAAGGAAAGAGTCTCATAGGCGCACATAGTAGGAAGAAGTTGTACAGGCTGCATGACAAAAGGTAGCAACAGTTGCAAGATTGGACGAATTCCGATCACAAATCGTGGGGTGTGAAAGAGGCCTAAAGGAGGGAATGCCCTAGCATTTGGATTTACTCATAGAACAGTTGTCATGATGGAAAGAAGAGCACAAAGTATTTAGAAGACATAAGTTACGAAAACGATAAATGCACCAGTCAACATTCGAGGACGAATGTTCCAAAGGGGGGAATGATGTTACACCCCAGGTTTTCGTGCGTGAAAGTACGCCATAAGTAAAATGATGAAAGTATAAAAATGAGATATTATATTTCGCATTTTTGTACATTAAAGCGTCATCGTACAATAAAGCTTCGTCGTAAGATTAATCGACGCAAATTCGGGAATGAGATTTATTTTGGGATTATAAGTAATACACTATTTATAACAAACGATAAATAAGTGCTATGAAGGATAAAGGGGTACATGAATTAACGAAAAGGAGTTTCGTTAAAAGTGGCCAATTTGGGATAAAATACGGGTCGAGCGATAATATCCGATAATTATAAACTAGAACCATGCAAGGTACTATATGACCACGGTATTGTAATATATATAAAGTATACATGAAGTATTTTTAAAATAAATAGAATTTTAAGTAATTTGTGATAATTTTTAAATTATGCGGGTAATAGATTAATTATCGAGTAACGAAACATTACCCGATTAACCAATAAGTGGATAAATTAACAAAATTCCCCAAGGAGAAACGTGGCAGATCCCCTCCCTTTTTATAAGGTGAGTCATCATTAACCTTTACAAGTGTCTAAAGATTCTTAATCTAAAAAGTCTTAGTAAGACTTATCAATCTTCCCATGACAAAAGTTGTATCAAAATGCCTTAAGAAGAAAAAGCTTCAAGATAATGATCTGCCAAAACGTTGAAAGCAAAGCTCCATTTTCAAATAACAAGACTCATTTTGGTGACTTCAAATTCCTTTCATTTGAAGACCAAGGAAACCTTTTACATTCTGTACATGTGACCACAACGTGAAGGAGCAAAAATGTCACACAAATTTAGTCCTTAACCAAACGTTCCATTAAAAAAAACATTAAAGGCAGAGTAAATTGTCCGAAATTTCAAGTTTAAGTTTCGTCCATATTTCGCAGAAGCCGATTCGTTCAAATAATTTCGGGAATAGGTATGTTAAGGCTATCCCTTCTTTTTTGTGGCGTGATCCATACAATACGAACGAAACGTGCAAATGCACAAATTCCATGAATGACTCTATTCATAGAAGTATAAGAGAGATCTATGTTTTTTAATTCCCATATGTCATAATATTTTATCATCTGTTCATGGGTCTCAGAAAAATACGAAAGTTGAAAAGATGTTACTTTATGATATTGCTCAAGAGGCAAAATGGTCTTATGACATTCCGAATGATTTTATTGATGTACTTTTCATGCATTTCATTCATGTGCATTGACCCGTGACCAGATGACGTTATATATGCGTATATATGTAAATATATGTATATGGGATATGGGAAAAGGTTACGGCGTTATATACGCACCACCACCTCATCAGCTGGTATATGATGATGATGTTACCCACAGTGGCTGAAATATGATTCAAATGGTGTTATATACGCATATATGGCTATGTATTCAAATGGCGTTATATTCGCATATATATGTATGTATTCAAACGGCGTTATATACGCGTATATACGTATGTATATATATGTATATGGGATATGGGAAAGGTTATGGCGTTATATACGCACCACCACCTGATCAGCTGGTATGCGATGATGATTTTGCCCACAGTTCCCGATATGATATGATGGGATGCCCTCAGAGGCTGATGATGTTATGAAACATGTACCTATGCACGACATGTCATTCATACACATATGCATGACGTTAAAAGTAATTTATGATTTACAAAGTTATTCAGACTTACAGGTTGAGTCATGTACTTTATATGTCTTCCATGTCTCTTATGTATTTATTTATGTGCCTTACATACTCGGTACATTATTCGTACTGACGTCCCTTTTGCCTGGGGACGCTGCGTTTCATGCCCGCAGGTCCCGATAGACAGGTCGAGAGCCCTCCAAGTAGGCTATCAGCTCAGCGGAAGATGTTGGTGCGCTCCATTTGCTTCGGAGTTGCTCGTTTGGTTAGTATGATTTAGACGTGTATTGTTTGGTATGGCAGGACTCTGTCCCGACCTTTATGACATTTATGTATTCTTAGAGGCTTGTAGACATATGTCTTGTACGTAAAAAATTGTACGGCCTTGTCGGCCTATGTTTTGAATTTATAAATGATTATGTTGACCTATTAGGCACGTATGTCACGTGTATATGATGATGTAATAAGAAAGATACATTATATTGGTACTCGATTGAGTAAGGTACCGGGTGCCCATCGTAGCCCATCGGTTTGGGTTGTGACACAGCTAATGAGCGTGTCATGATTGAACGATAGGAGCCGTGCGTTTATCATTTTAAGCCACACTTGAGCCTCTGCCTTCATCTTCTTCTTAGGGAATCTCTTGTGATGATTGGTTACCTTATCCCAGACCCATGCTGCCGTAGGGTTGACACCATAGAGCCTGTGTCTCAGCTCTATATATGTAGGCCGGCGAATGAATTGGTCCAATGGCTCTACAGGAATATTTGGCGCACCTAAAAAATTACATATGGTCGTGGATGAAAAATCTATCAAACGTCCACGAATTGGCACCAGTTGTTCAGTATCCACTGGATTAAACCCTGCATAGAATTCCTGGACTAGATTGAGATTGATGTCCCCTGTGTTCTTGAATACATAGCTTAACCCCAAATCCCGGATGCCTCTCCAAATTGTCTGATTCTTCGCTTTCAGGTTGCGTTCCTGGATAGCTACTTCCAGATGGACATGTTTAGGCCTACAATGCCTGTACCAATCCTTCATATGCGGGGGGTATGTAGTTGATGCCAAACTCCCGTTGGCCTTAGGGTTGTGGACGCATGGCATCTACAACTGCCACATCTTGTGCTCCACTCAGACTCGAGGTAGTTTCTCCCCCTTTTCTCTTCTTTGGGGGAGGTGCGGAGGTCGCCTTTACTTTAGCTAGGGCAGTGGAAGTGGCCTTTCCTTTACCTGTGTCTTTTTTGGGAGGCATCTTCGTTCTTACACAAGTAAGGAGTACTCAGCTAAAATTGTACTACACACTACATACATAATCGTGCCTAACTTTTCGAGGTTACTCAAACTTCACCTTGTATTTCCTTAATATTAGAATTAAACAACAACACATGGGCTACCCGTAAGCCACCCCAAACTTAAGATTTTAATGTGGTACACGACTACATAACACTATTCTATCAATCCCGGAGACTCGGGCTCCAATGGGGACAAGGAATGCCATTGAGGCATTATATTGAACAGTTAACAAGCACTAGTGCCATAAGAGTGCTTGTAGAGACGAGGGATTTTCTCACCCTCCCAAATCGGCTTGGGAGTTTCGTACTACCACATGTTTTTACAATCGCAACACCATTCCTCTAGGGTTTATGGGGTTGGGGCACACAAACACAATACTACAATAAAGAACAACCACCAACTTTTGTGTGTAATTGTATAACTTTGTCCAACTTGAAATTGCAAGGGAAAGAGATAAAATCATACCTTAGAAGCTTTTGAGAGGATGGAGCTGCCTGAAAATTTCTGATGAGTGTGAAAGAACTAGCAAGAATAAGCTTGACTTCAATGGGGATGGGAGAGACAACGATGTTAATGTGCTGGTGAGTGTGTGTGGATGAGAAAATTTATGCAGTGTGCGTTTGGTTGATAGCAAAGATGTTGAGCAGCTGTGTGTGCTTGAGAATTTTCTTGTTTTTGAGCTTGATGTGTGTTTGGTTTAAGTTAGGTTAGCGTTTTCTTGTATTTTATTCAGTATTTAGGACGTGTAAGTGAGGAGGTTCAGATAAAATAAGGAAAAAAAATTAAACTAGGCCGAAACAACTTACCTGGCGTCGCCAGGCCCATTACCTGGCCTTACCTAGGCGTTGCCAGCCCCAGCGCCAGCCTTGCCTGGCTTTACCCAGGCGTCGCCAGCCCCAGCGCCAGCCTTGCCTGGATTTATCCTAGCGTCACCAGCCCCAGCGCCTGGTGTACCTGGCTTTACCCAGGTGGCGCCAGGCTTATCGCCTGGTGTCCTTTAGGTGACACTGAAACCCTGCTTGTCTAGCCCAATATCACCTGTAAACTTGTTAGTACCTAAAAACAAAAAGAAAAATTCTAACTATACTAAAAATCAACTACGAATTGGGTTGCCTCCCAACAAGCTCCTTAGTTAACGTCGTGGCACGACGAATACAACAATCCAATGGGTTGCCTCCCATGAAGCGCCTGATTTAACGTTGCGGCACGATGCAAGTAAGCGCATTTAAGGTATGCTAAACATCGGTGGCTCGATCAAATGAGTCACTGGCACTACTTTTGCTTCATCCATGCCTAAATAATGTTTTAATCTATGCCCATTGACTCAGAACTTGCGAGCGTCATTTTCCGCAGCAATCTCTACGGCATCAGTGGGATGAATCTAGACCACACAAAATGGTCTTGACCATCTTGACTTAATTTGCTCGAAAATAACCTCAGTCTTGAATTGTATAGCAATACCCTATCTTCGGGTTTAAAACTCCGCTCAAGAATATTTTTATCGTGTATCATCTTCATTCTCTCCTTGTATAGTTTTGTGCTCTCAAAAGCTTGGTATCAGAACTCATCAAGCTCGTGCAAATCTGCGACTCTACTTATTCCCGCAGCTTCAATATCGAGATTCAACTGCATCAATGCCCACAAAGCTCTATTCTCCAACTCTACCAATAAGTGACACACCTTCCCAAACACAAACTTGTACGGCGACAGGCCGATTGGAGTTTTGAAAGCGGTTCGATAGGCCCATAGTGCATCATCTAAATTTCTCGCTCAATCCGTTCTAGTAGTATTCACAGTCTTTGTCAACACACTCTTTATCTATCTATTCAAAACTTCCACTTGCCCACTCGTTTGTGGATGATATGGGATGACAACCTTGTGGCGTACATCATACTTTCCTAACAACTTCTCGAAGGCTTATATAGAAGTAAGTGCCTCCGTCACTGATTATTGCCCTTGGAGTGCCAAATCGGGCGAATATGTTCTTTCTCAAAAAACCAATTACACTCGTTACATCATTTGTAGGGAGAGTTGCAGCCTCCACCCATTTGGACACGTAGTCCACATCGATGAGTATGTACTTGTTTCCATATGAGCTGATGAAATGCCCTATGAAATCGATTCCACATACATCAAACACCTTTACCTCTTGAATTGGTTTTATCGGCATCTTATGTCGGCGGGAAATGTTCCCGGTTTGTTGGCATTCATCACAACCCTTCACCCATAAGTGTGTATCTTTGAACAATGTCGGCCAGTAAAAACCCGACTCCAAGACTTTCATAGTTGTCCTTACACCCCCGAAATGGCCACCATATAGTGATGCGTGACACGCCTACAAAATAGAAGATTGGTCTATCTCGAGGATACATCTCTGGATCATGTTATCAACATAAATCCTGAACAGATAAGGCTCGTCCCAATAATACATGCGACAATCACGAAATAAATATTTCTTTTGGATAGAGGAAAGGTCATAAGGAACAATACCGATCGCCAGGTATTTTGCAATGTCAGCATACCATAGTGCTAACTCAAGACTCATGGCTAATAGTTGTTCATCCGGGAAAGTCTCCACAATCTCTTCCACCTCAACCTTCTTCTTGGCTCCTTCCAACCAGACAAGTGATCGGCCACTTGGTTCTCCATTCCCTTTCGGTTACGGATTTCCAAGTCTTGCAGCAGTATCACCCATCGAATCAGGCGTGGCTTTGACTCCTTCTTCTCGATTAAGTACATGAGAGCATCATGGTCAGTATAAACAATTACCTTCGAGCCTATTAGGTATGACCTGAATTTGTCAAATGCGAACACCACTACTAGCATCTCCTTCTCGGTCACTGTGTAATTTAGTTGGGCACCACTCAAGGTTCTACTTGCGTAGTAGATTGGATGAATGACTTTGTATTTTCGCTGAACAAGAACTGCTCCCACATCATAGTCACTCGCATCACACATCAGCTCAAATGGATGCTCCCAGTCAGGGGCAACTATGATAGGTGTTGTTACCAGTCTCTTCTTCAATTCCTCAAACCCTACCCTACAGTCATTAGAAAAAACAAAAGGGCGATCTTTTTAAAGCAATTTACACAAGGGGTTAGCAATTTTAGAAAAATCTTTTATATATCTCCTATAGAAACCGGTGTGACCAAGGAAACTTCTGATTGCTTTGACGGAAGTGGGTGGTGGGAGCTTTTCGATCACATCAACCTTTGCACGATCTACCTCAATGCTTTTACTCGACACTATGTGCCTCAAGACTATACCTTCATGTATCATGAAATGGAACTTTTCCCGATTGAGTACCATATTAGTCTCGATACACCTCTTCAATACTCTTCTCAAGTTCATAAAGCAATCATCGAATGAGTTCCCCACCACTGAGAAGTCATCCATGAAAACCTCTATTATTTCCTCTACCATATCCGTGAAGATGGCTATCATGCACCTTTGGAATGTGGTAGGTGTGTTGCATAGGCCAAATGATATTCTCCGAAAGGCATAGATTCCATAAGCGCAGGTGAACGATGTTTTCTTTCTGTCCTCCGGAGCAATAGAAATCTGATTATACCCCGAGTACTCATCTAGAAGGCAAAAATGGGACCTCCCTGTCAATCTATCTAGCATCTGATCAATGAATGGCAGTGGGAAGTGGTCTTTCTAGGTAGCCATGTTCAAATTTCTGTAATCCATATAGTTTCGCCAACATGTGACTGTTCGTGTTGAGATCAACTCGTTCTTCTCATTTTTCACTACCATCATACCGCCATTTTTTGGCATACACTAAACTGGGCTAACCCAGTTGTTGTCAGAGATAGGCAATATGATTCCCGCATCTAACCACTTAATCACTTCTTTCTTTACCATTTCTTTCATGTTGCGTTTAGCCTTCTTTGATGTTCTCTAGAAGGTTTGTGCCCATCTTTCAGTAAAATCTTATGCATACAAAAGGCCGAGCTGATACCCTTAATGTCTACAATGGTCCAACCAATTGTAGTTTTGCACTCCATAAATACCTGCAAAAGTTGTTCTGCCTGCACATCTAACAAACTATATGAGATAATAACATGTAAAGTTGAGTTAGGTCCCAAGAAAGCATACATGAGATGAGGTGATAAGGGCTTCAGTTCCAACTTTGGTGGTTCTTCTATCGACAGCTTAGCTGGAGGAGGTTTCTTTTCTTCTAAGTGCAAAGGCTCAAATTCGAGCTCCCTTCTCCAAAAACCTTGAACTTCAAGAGCAAGTACCCACTCCGCCAAGTCTTCTCCGTTTGCTTCGTCTAAGTTCATGAGACAGGCTGCTAGAGAGTCTTTAGTGTTCAATGTCTCATATTCCTCCTCCAAAATTACATCCATGGCTTCTATTAGAGAGCAGTTAGCAAATTCACTTGGTCTCCGCATAGATTTCTGTACATTGAATGTTATTTCTTCATCATTTGATCTCATTTTGAGCTTTCCTATTTCACAGTCAATTAAAGCTCTCCTAGTGGCCAAGAATGGTCTTTCCAAAATTATGGGAGTTTTCTCGTCAACCCAATAGTCAAGAATGACAAAATCTACCGGGAACACAAACTTCCCAACCTGTACTAATACATCATCAAGAATACCAGAGGGCCTCTATACTGTTCGGTCAGCTAGCTATAGTAACATGAACGTGGGTCTAGCTCTTCCAATGCCTAACCTTTTGTAGATAGCCAGGGGCATCAGGTTTATGCTTGTCCCCAAATCACAATATGCCTTATCAAACGCATAGTTGCCTATTATGCATGGGATTGTGAAACTCTCTGGGTCAAACAGCTTCTCAGCTATGGGTCTCGTCACAACAGCACTACATGTCTGAGTCAATGTAACCGTGCTAAGTCTTGAAAGTCGAACTTACGAGACATTAAGTCCTTCATCATTTTTCCATAACCAGGCATTTCCTTTAAGGTGTCAATCAATGGAATGTTTACCTGAATTTGCCTCAACATCTCCAAGAATTTCTTATACTGCTCATCTTTCTGATACTTGGCCAATCTCTGTGGGAATGGTACTGGAGGTCGCTTCTTCCTTATGACTTGATTTTTTTCTTGCTCAGGCACTACTTCTACTATCGTCTCTTGTGACATCTCAGTCTTTTTTGCAACCTCTTTTTCTTTGCTGGTGTTCTTTTGTGTATTTTGTATCGTCACCTTAGTTAACCCTGTTGAATCATCTATCTCAATGGGTACTGGCACAAGTGTTTCAGTAGGTCGGCTTTCACGAGCCATTTCTTGCTCTAGATCTAGGTCTCTACCATTTCGTAGACTCACTGCCATAAGTTGTTACGGGCCCTGCTCTATTGGATTGATTTATGTGTCTGCAGGAAACGTTCCTTGGGGACGATTATTTAAAGCCATTGAAATCTGTCCTAGTTGAACCTCAATACCCTTTATTGCTGATTCATGTGAGTCTACTCTCTCAATTAATTTTTCAGTGATCCCAATCATTTTCTACAACATTCTGTAACTGTTATTCAGCATTCCCTTAAGTTTAGCAAACCCATCATCTTGTCTCAGAATTTGTTGTTGTTGTGGTTGTTGATAATCCAACTGCTGATTTTGTTGGTTGTAACCATGTTGCCTTTGGTAAGGCACTACTTGACCCTGTGGTCACATAGCTCTAGGAATGTTGTTGTTGTTGTACTGCTGCTGTACTAGTCTATATTGTTAATTCTGTTATCCCCAATTCTGACCACCTTGCCTATGTCCCCCATAGTTGGCCACATAGTTCATATTTTCCTGATATTGGTGGTTTTCACCTTCCGCACTCCACGAGAAAACATATGGTTGGTTAATTAATGGTGTACATAAGCTCTCATTAGTTGCATCAACTGTGTGTACCTGCTGCTTCTGGCCTCACTCATTTATCTTTTTGGAGAGGATACCCATTTGCGTCACTAGAGTGGCCATATTTTCAGCTATGGAGTTATTTGGGTCCAAAGCTACTGAATGAACTACATGAGTGATTGTAGAGTCTCTTGTCATCCATCCTGAGTTTTGGGCCATCTTATCAAGTAGGATCTTACTTTCTCTGAACATTTTGCTAAAAAATGCTCCACCTGCTGAAGCATCAACATTGGCCTTTAAGCTGTCTGCCAATACCATGTAAAACCTCTGCCCCAATATCTGCTCCGGAATGCCATGATATGGGCACCTAACCAACATACCCTTGAACCTCTCCCACGTTTCTTGTAATGTTTCTATTGGTTTCTTCCTGAAGCTCAATATCTCATCAATTTGTTTAGTAGTCTTATTGGATGGGTAGAACTTCTTCACAAATTACTTGACTAATTCCTCCCAAGTAGTGATGGAGTTTATGGGGGTGAATTAAGCCAAGTTTGAGCCTCTCCCGTCACCAAGAATGGAAGCAACAACAGCTTTATTGCTTCCAGTGTCACATTAGGTTGCCTTTGCGTGACACATATCGACATGAAATTCTTTAGATGTTGTTGAAGATCTTCAACGTATGACCCTGAGAACAATCCCTTGTTTTGCAACAAGTGTAGCATGTTGTTTGTGATTTGAAATGATTCTGCTTGTATATGAGGGATTGCAATTACGGTTACTAGGTTGTCGGTGGTGGGTTGTGCCCAATCATACAATGTTGCTTCTAGCATAAGAGGCACCACACCCTGATTGTTCGGGTCATTCACGTTATTTCTGTTGTTTGGATTATCTACTCCGTCTTCCATGTCTAGTTTGATTTGTTCTGTTGAGTTCTGTTGTTGTTTGCCATTCTTGTTTGCACGATTCAATGCCTTCAAAACTTTCTCAGGATCTGATAATGCTTCGAACAACTCACCAGTTCTTGAGGAGTTTCTAGGCATCCACCTATAATACCCAAGACTACAAACGTTAGGATTTCAATATATTTAGTTTAAATTGAAGAAAATTGACTACACTAAGAATTCTAGCACTTCTTTTAGCTGCAATTAATAACACTGTTAATTCCTAGCAACGACGTCAAAATTTGATCACGCCCAACTATGTATTATAAAAAGGACTTAGCGGTCATTGCAAATATATTCCGATTAATAAGTCCGGAGTCGAATCCCACAGGGAATTTAACCAATTAACCTCAGCTTCTAGACTCGCACAAATTCACGCAATCAATCTTCAGAAATATTTGAGTAACAACTTGGATGTTTACTAACTAAATATTACGTAATAAAAATGCAATAAATAAGAACTAACTACGAACGGGTTGTAGGCAATAATTGGAATGATCTAAGGTTCCGATTTCCCCTATTGACGGAATCCTTTTCGCTACGTTTTCTATAAATTTGCCTAAGTCTTCTCTATCAATCATGAGCACTCTGACTGTCGTAACTCTCCCCCGAGTAATTACCACAATATACTAGACATATTCTCCCGAATTACACTAGCTAGCTTTAAGTATAACTCACTCAGATTGCACTAAGGTTTCGGTATCTCTAATCCCACCTTTAAACCCGTTGTATTGATCCCTTATATACGTTAGGAGTGATGTTGTTCAACAACTACCTAAATATGCACTCTCTCCCGAGTAATACATATTAAATAGGAACAATTAATTGAGGGCCCTTCAATCAACAACAATACGCATATAGTTGAACAAATAGAGAGAATACTACGGCCGATCTATATTAATGTAACAAGAAAATCATCCTCTAATAAGTTCCATCAAAAACCTAGATTAGGAGTTTAGGTACTCATACTCATAGTAACAATATGCAAAGTATTCTGCATAATTGAACTACAAAGTAAGGATAAAGGGATGTAGAAATCGATGATTCTAACTCCCAACAGTTGTTCCACGAGCTATCCTTGCCTCTGGTTGTAAATGTCCTTCAAAGTAGCATTTTTAGGTCTATTTATATGTTTAGGACAAGACCTAAGCATGTAGGTCAAATCCTAGTCAAGCCAGGGAATGAACTAAGTCTTCAAAACTCTGGACTAGATCTCGCTCCAGGCCTGGCGTCGCTAGGCATAACGCTTGGTGGACCTGGCCCCAGGCCTGGCGTCACCAGGTCTAACGCTTGGTTATGCTGGGCCTTTGCCTTGCCTCGCTAGCCTCTCGCCAGCTTCAAGCCTGGCGTCGCCAGGTTCTCTCATTCCCTGCTCCCGCGCACGCTTTCGGCTTGTAGGTCTCCTTTTTCTTCTACTCTTATCTCCAATTCACCTACACATAAAATGGACCCTATTACGCGCCAATAAAGTGTAATTTATCATTAAAGTGTATAAAATGCAAGACGAATAATGTGCTAAACTATGAATTATAGCCACACATCAATCATTAATCTCAAAATTGAGATATGAATTTTATCAACTAATTATTATTTCGGCAATGTATATTATCATTGTCTAATGTACTAGGCTTGCTAACCATAAAAGAACTCTTATCTTTTAATAAATCAAAATCCTCGATTTTATTGTCCAATTTATCAGGCTTATTGACTCACAAAAGAATCTCGCCTTTTAATAAATTAAAACAATAAATGACATACACAACTAATAATAATTATATCAAGATTAAGAGTATAAGTGCATTGAATGGACTAGAGATATTATTTTATTAAGTCAGTATAAAATACTTATCTCTACTTGATCCGTTCAATACATACATAATGTACTAGTGAGTACGCGGATCTTACCCCTACCCCGAGGGAGTGAGTAGGATATTTCCGAAAGACCTTTGGCTCAAGAAGATGAAAAGAAACAAATACATCAGTACGATCAACAAAAAATATAAAAATAATAACAACGACATAAGAACCCAAAAATAGATAAAAAACAATAACAATAACAAGTAAATAAGGCCATATTATGAAAACAGAAGAATAGTGTGAACAAAACATTAACCACTAGCAATCTAAGATGAAACCCTATCAGGCTAGCCTTACACTCGGTACGAAATAGAAATTGCTCAACTACGTCCTAACCTACACCCCTAATGCTCGACCTCCACTCCTTCCTATCAAAGGCCATATCCTCGGAAATCTGAAGCCACGCCATGTCCTGCCTGATCACCTCTCCCTAATACTTCTTAGGCCGCCCTCTACCTCTTCTCGTACCCACCAAAGCCAACTGTTAACACCTCCTTATCGGGGCATCTGGGCTTCTCCTTCGCACGTGCCCGAACCATTTGAGCCTCGCTTCCCACATCTTGTCATTCATAGGAGCCACATCCACCTTCTCCCGAATAACTTCATTCCTAATCTTATCCATCTTAGTGTAACCACACATCGACCTCAACATCCTCGTTTATGCCACTTTCATTTTCTGGATATGTGAGTTCTTAACTGGACAACACTCTGCCCCATACAACATGGCTGGTCTAACTACCGCTCTGTAAAACTTCTTTGGGCAATAATGACACTTTTCTGCCACACATGACTCCAGAAGCTAACCTTCATTTCATCCACCCCGTCCCTATACGGTGTGCGGCATCCTCGTCGATCTCCCCATCCCCCTAGATAACCGAACCTAGGTACTTGAAACTGCCTCTTTTGGGAATGACCTGTGATTCAAGCCTCACATCCATGCCCGCTTCCCTCGACTCGGTGCTGAACTTGCATTCCAGGTATTCAGTTCTAGTCCTGCTTAGCTTGAAGCCCTTAGACTCAAGGGTCTGTTCCAAACCTCCAGCCTCTCGTTAATGCCACCTCGTGTCTCATCAATCAAAACTATGTCGTCAGTGTCACACCTCCTTTTTGCGTGCCCCGCCCCGAAGGGTAAAAATGCGCGAGGGGAGTTTTTCCAATTTAAGTGACAATATTCGAAATGAGATTATTTATTTGATTTAGAGTCGCCACTTGAGAAAGGTTTGGCTTTTGGTGTCCCAAGTCACCGGTTTATCTTGAATCCCAAATCGAGGAAATTTTCGACTTTTCCAAATGAAGTCTGCGAACCAGAAATTCTAAGTAAGGAATTCTGTTGACCCGAGGGAAGGTATTAGGCACCCTCGAATCCCGTGGTTCTAGCCCGGTCGCTTAAATTGTTAAAATGGCTAAATATCTTATTTAAATACATGTTGTGACTTATGTGCTTTTATTAAATTTAAACCGCTTTTATTATTATCATTTATTTTTATAGAATTGCAACGTCGTGAAAATGCATCTCGAACCATGTCACAATCAATGCACCCGTAGTTGTTAACACATTTCGACTCCGTTGAGATTTGAATTTTGGGTCACATAAATGCACACCCGAATTTAAGAATGTAATTTAATTGAGTCGCGCCTAAAGAGTTTAACGCGTTATTATCTTTGGGGAAGGCAGCGAAATTCACTAAACAGTCCATCCCAAATTTTAAGTATTTATTATGGTTAATTATTGAGGGCCCCGCAATTTGCATTTTTATTTTTACGAGGCTCGTCTCATTATTTTAGAAAGGATATCCTAAAGTGACTACATTTCTATTATGTTTGTCTCTAAAAAATAGAAGAAAGAAAATGTATGCTAATTGAATTTCAGGTTTAGCTAATTATCTGATTGATTATTGCGAGGTGGAAAATTTTGTGCTTTATTGAACATACTTTCAATTTGACAAAAGAAATTGCGTACAAGACAAATATCATGCTGAACTCACCCTAGGCGTCTGTCTTATTTTATGCAAAATGACCTTTTGAACAGATTAACAGCATTGACTACTATAAAACTAATACCAATGAGATTCAGACGTGATCCTATAAACTGCCTAACGCGACCCAATTTGATAGAGTTAGTTTAAACAATTCAAAATTATGATGAGTCTTTCTGTTGAATTAAAAGCATCCTGCCTTACATGTTAGGGAAACAAAAATAGAAACTGAGATTTGACTGCCGATATACTAAACACACACGCACTCATCATCATACAGACATCTTAACAACTATAACCATGTAGTGTTAAATAGACTAAACTTCTATCAAGTACATATTGCACAAAGGTATATTTTAATGAGCTATAAACTGATCTAACAAATATATCATCTCCCGACACATCTGATTTAACAATAATACTGTCTAGTAATCCACCTCGGTTAGGATGTATACTAATTCATACAAAGTAATTGTAGATAAAATGAACTTAAACAAATACAAGCTAACAAACATTCAACTTATTGCTATGTTTTTTAATACAAGTATTGTAAAGCAAACAACATTCATTTCTGTATTTCTACTTCAAACTTCAAGCTTTCAGCAAACATGGTTTCAGAAGTGTGTACCTGGAAATGCTTACAATTGAAGAAGAAGAGAAGTCAGTAGAGTGATAATGGCAACAGAAGCAGCAGCAGTAACAACAGATAACAACAGGACAAATCCCAGTGCAAGATGCAACTATAGCCGATGGAACAAACAGTAACAAAATAACAGCAGCAAACAGTGCAGTAGAAACAATACTCCAAGACAGACCAAGTCCAGGAGAACAACTAATGCAAACCAACCAATAAACTTAGTTGAGACTTGGAAGAAATCAGAATTGATTGAACAGGTTGAACAAATGAAACCCAAACAACCATAGGAAGAAATAGTTTCTGGTTTTTCTGTATGTTTTTTTTCTCTTGTGTATGTGTCTGTATATGCCTATTCTGTGGTATTTCTCTCTGTATCTATGCTTTCTTAAACCCCTCAAAATCCAGTCTAATTTTTCAGTGCTTAAATCTGTCTGAGTTTCCCCCTTTTTATAGCCTAACATCAGCCCCTTTTAGTTTGTTAAACATATCAGAAACCCCTTCCTTTCTTGCTGTTTTTCCACTCAACATTTTAAACTATGAAAACCTCCCATGAGATTCCTGACAGCCCTTTTAATCAACTTATTAAACTAAAAGCAGACATGGGCAGCAGGAATATAACCTGACAGCATATGCTGTCAAGTTATTTTAAACTCTAAAAGGGCCTTTATGCACATGTTGTGCACAAGTGCACATGCCACCAATTCAGACTGCAACTACAAACCAAATCCTTAGATTTCTTATTCAAATTAACAACTATAAGTAGCTATACTCAATCCTCAATTTTGATTCAAACAATGTTCAGCAAGAATAGATCAAATTGTTATCATTCAAACAGCTGAAATTATTCGATGACACGTATCGAATCGACTATACTAATTATAACATATACAATTAACAGCCAAGGATTGGAATCAAACAGTATTGAGCAGGGGTTCAGATTGTACTGTCAAAACAAAGACGACCTTGGGAACTAATTAAATGGCCAATTTCAAATTCAATCGACTATGCAGTTTACATAATACACACATTATCAGTGAATGAAGAAAGACTTGGCCATATACAGAGGCCCGGACAAGGTGGGCAACACAGTTGATAAAAATTCAAAAACACCAATTAAACAAGACGTTTGGCCATACGAACAGACCTTTAACAAACACATGAACTGAATAAAGAAAAAGAAAAACAAACTTACCTTAAAGCCTTGAAAAATCAGAAAACCTTAGCTCGTATTTGAAAAGACCCTTCTTGGGGTTGAACGGACTTTAATCGAAGTGTTCTCAACTGAGAACACTTCGATTAAGGTCCATTAGACCCTAATCACTTTGCTCAAACGGACACAAACCAGGCCCGGGGTTTCTAGGGTTCCTAGATGGCAGATTTGGGATTTGGGTTTCCATGGTTAGATTCGGACCAAACCAAGCATGGTTTGGTCACGAGGGAGGTCCGGGGACTGTCTGGTGTGAAGCTGGGGTAAATCGGTGTAAGTCGAGGTCCGACTCGAATCTTCAAATGAAGATTCGAGAAGGTGGGAGGGGATTCGAGCTAAGTGGTTGGTGGATTTGGGTTCAGGATGGTGAGGTGCATCTATGGTGTTAAGATGGGGGTCACCGGCGTCCATGCCGCCGGGATTAATGGTGAGGGGAAAGGGGGCGGCTAGGGTTCCTGAGGTTTTGGGTCTGTGGAAGGGATGACTAAGGCAGTGGGGTTTGGATAGGGGGCAGGGTGTGATATGAGGCCTTTTATACGGGGTGGATGGTTGTGTCTTGGCCGTTGGATTGCCACTGATCAACGGCTGTGATCTTTCCATTAAAAGAAACGGTGTCGTTTTCTTTCATACTGGGGTGGATCAGACCGGGTTTCATTGGGTCGGGTCTGATAACGGGTAAAGGAGATGGGACGAGGGCTGTTAGATCAGCCTGGTTTGAACGGCTGAGATTAGACTGCCTTATACGGCGTCGTTTGGGTAAAGGATTGGCCTGATCTAGGCCGTTCCTTTGAACCAATCAACGGCTCGAAGAGATGATGCCTATACAGCGTCGTTTGGGGCGTCTTGCAGAAGGCCTGGTTGGACTGGGTTATTTGCATTGGTTTGGGCCTGATTTTATTTAAAATCTTGGCCCAAATCTAATGTTTTCCTTCTTATAATTAAATAAAAATTCTTAATAATAAATAAAAAAAAATCATACCAATATTAATAAATACTCAAAACAACAATTATTACTCACATTGACATTTAATTAAAAATAAAATCATTAAATGACAACAAAAATAGAATAAAAGACACATATATTTTACAATTTTGCTTTTAAAATCAATTACGGTTCAAATACACACGACACACATTTTTTTTTGTATTTTGTTTGATAAAAAATAAAAATAGACAAAATCACAAATAACTAACAAAATGCCACGTAA